>NC_087169.1:5057116-5139616 GCF_035594125.1 Scylla paramamosain
CTCATCCCCTGTATCATTCTTAGTCATTCTTGTCTGTACTGATTCTAATAGACTTATATCTTTCCTGTAATGTGGGGACGAGAACTGCACAGCGTAGTCTAGATGAGGTCTCACCACCGCCAAGTATAACTTCTACTTTTAACACTCCTAAAAATTAATCCTAGTACATTATTTGTCCTGTTTCTGGCCTCTATGCATTGTTTTCCTAGACGGAGTTCAGAGCTAACTATAACTCCTAAATCTTTCTTGTACCCTATACCTACCAGAGTTTGATTGTTTAATGTGTACCTACTGTGTGGGTTTCCTGTACCTACGTTTAGTACTTTGCATTTATTGATATTAAATTGCATCTGTCATCTGTCCGTCCATTTATTCATCCTATCTAAATTTGCTTGCAAGGCGATGGCATCCGATTCTAACCTAATTAATCTACCTATCTTTGTGTCATCCGCAAATTTACTAACATCACTACTAATTCCACTATCCAAGTCATTGATATATTATATACAATATATATATATATATATATATATATATATATATATATATATATATATATATATATATATATATATATATATATATATATATATATATATATATATATATATATATATATATATATATATATATATATATATATATATATATATATTATATATATATATATGTATATATATATAAGAAATAACAATGGCCCTAATATTGATCCCTGTGGCACCCCACTAATTACATGACATGTTATTACATGACTCGGATTTCGAGCCGTTTATTACAACTCTTTGTCGCCTGTCGCTAAGTCTAAAACCTTCACATCTATCCCGTGTGCCCTAACCTTTCTCAGGAGCCTTTGATGGGGTACCTTGTCAAATGCTTTACTAAAGTCCAGATATAAGATATCATTACCATTATCTATTACCTATTATGACTATTATGACTATTAGCATTATCTACTGCCTCGTACACTTTACTGTAAAAACTTGACAAGTTTGTCAGGCAAAACTTCCCTTTCGTGAAGCCATGCTGTGACTGATTTATCAAGTTATGTTTGTCTAAATGTTTCCTAATGTTCCTCGCTATTATTGATTCTAATATTTTACTTACAACTGAAGTTAAGCTGACAGGTTTATAGTTAGACGCTAAAGTTTTATCTCCTTTCTTAAACATGGGTACTACATTAGCTTGCCTCTACATTACTGGTACCTCACCAGACTCAAGTGATTTCCTAAAGACAGAAACTAACGGCTCACTAATAACCTCTTTGCATTCCTTAAGCACTCTGGGATATATTTCATCTGGTCCTGGTGTCTTGAACTTTTTTAGCCTATCTATCTCCTGTTCCACTATCTCTCTAGTTATGGAAATGTCTGTCAGCTTCTCATTCTCATATGCTCTAAACATAGGTTCACTATCTGGCATATCCTGCATGTTTTCCTGAGTGAAGACATTTAAAAAATATTCATTCAGAATTTTACTAATCTCCTCCCCAGAACTAACCAGCTCCCCATCTGCTGTCTTTAATGGACCTATAATGTCCTTATATTTCGTCCTGTATATCTGATAAAATCCCTTGGGGTCAGTCTTCGCCTGGCTGGCTACCTTTAATTCATTATTGCCCTTAGCTTTCCTCATTAACTTCCTGACTGTTCTAACTAATTCATTATATTGTGACCTTAAAACTTCTTCACCTGCACTTAATCTCTTATATGTACATCTCTTACGCATTGACCTAGAGCGACTGATGTAACATTCTACTCGTATTCCTGATAGTCTTGGAAATATGTCCAACACTCTTGATTTTTACCTTTCTCTGATCCTCTTGTTTATGCTGTCATCCCAGCTTCTCTACTGGGTTCCTATGATCACAACCTCATATTTGTATTTTGTCCTGTCGTTCTAATCCATCCTCAGGATCTCCCAAAGTGGAGGTGTCTCTGGCGTTTCGTCTCTGCTAACAGGGGGATCCTAAGGAATTATCATTCTGATCTTCCTTGGAATGACTACTGCTTCCGTGGTGGTGTTTCCCATGTCATAAGCCTTTATGTTTATGAACCTAATGAGGTCCCTCCCATTGTTCTCCGAAACTATGCCTCTATGCTTCCACCTAGCCCAGTTATACTTTTTTTTTTTTTTAGTAGGAGGAACACTGGCCAAGGGCAACAAAAATCCAATAAAAAAAAAATGCCCCTCTGAAATGCCAGTCCCATAAAAGGGTCCAAAGCGGTAGTAAAAAATTGAAGGATGTGTCTTGAAACCTCCCTCTTGAAGGAATTCAAGTCATAGGAAGGTGGAAATACAGAAGCAGGCAAGAAGTTCCAGAGTTTACCAGAGAAAAAGATGAATGATTGAGAATATTGGTTAACTCTTGCATTAGAGAGGTGGACATAATAAGGGTGAAAGAAAGAAGAAAGTCTTGTGCAGCGAGGCCGCGGGAGGAAGGGAGGCATGCAGTTAGCAAGATCAGAAGAGGAGTTAGCATGAAAATAGCGGTAGAAGACAGCTAGAGATGCAACACTGAGACAGAGGCTAAAGGCAATCAGTTAGAGGAGAGGATTTGATGTAAAATAAATAAAAAAATAAATGTTAAATAAGTGTCTTGAAACCTCCCTCTTGAAGGAATTCAGGTAATAGGAAGGTGGAAATACAGAAGCAGGCAGAGAGTTCCAGAGTTTGCCAGAGAAAGGGATGCATGATTGAGAATAGTGCGTTAGAATCTTGCGTTAGAGAGATGGACAGAATAGGGGTGAGAGAAAGAAGAAAGTCTTGTGCAGCGAGGGCGCGGTAGGAGGGGAGGCATGCAGTTAGCAAGATCAGAAGAGCAGTTAGCATGAACATATCTGTAGAAGACAGCTAGAGATGCAATATTGCGGCGGTGAGAGAGAGGCTGAAGACAGTCAGTTAGAGGAGAGGAGTTGATGAGACGAAAAGCTTTTGATTCCACCCTGTCTAGAAGAGCAGTATGAGTGGAACCCCCCAGACATGTGAAGCATGCTCCATACATGGACGGATAAGGCCCTTGCGCAGAGATAGCAGCTGGGGGTGTGAGAAAAACTAGCGGAGATGTCTCAGAACACCTAACTTCATAGAAGCTGTTTTAGCTAGAGATGAGATGTGAAGTTTCCTGTTCAGATTATAAGTAAAGGACTGACCGAGGATGTTTAGTGTAGAAGAGGGTGACAGTTGAGTGTCATTGAAGAAGAGGGGAGAGTTGTCTGGAAGGTTGTGTTGAGTTGACAGATGGAGGAATTGAGTTTTTGAGGCATTGAACAATACCAAGTTTGCTCTGCCCCAATCAAAAATTTTAGAAAGATCAGAAGCCAAACGTTCTGTGGCTTCCCTGCGTGAAATGTTTACTTCCTGAAGGGTTGGACATCTATGAAAAGACATGGAAAAGTGCAGGGTGGTATCATCAGCGTAGGAGCGGATAGGACAAGAAGTTTGGTTTAGAAGATCATTAATGAATAATAAGAAGAGAGTGGGTGACAGGACAGAACCCATCCTTAGGAACACCAGTGACCGTCTACCACAGCGACAATAGAACGGTCAGAAAGGAAACTTCAGATGAAGTTACAGAAAGAAGGATAGAAGACGTAGGAGGGTAGTTTGGAAATCAAAGTTTTGTGCTAGACTCTATGAAAAGCTTTTGATATGTCCAAGACAACAGCAAAAATTTCACCAAAATATCTAAAAGATGAAGACCAAGACTCAATAAGGAAAGCCAGAAGATCACCAGTAGAGCGGCCTTGACGGAACCCATACTGGCGATCAGATAGAAGGTTGTGAAGTGATAGATGTTTAAGAACCTTCCTGTTGAGGATGGATTAAAAAAAAAAAAAAAAGGTGTCTACTGACTCTGCCAGCCAACATCTATCTTTTTTTTTTTTTTTTTTTATGCTAGAAGTTTGCCTACATTCAGCCTGTCTCTGAAATGGGTGACCATTCTAATCCCTCAATCTACCGTTCCATTTCTTTAATTTCCTGCCTCTCTAAAGATTTTTTTTTTTTGAGTCTATCCTCAACAGGAAGGTTCTTAAACATCTATCGTTTACAATCTTCTATCTGATCGCCAGCATGGGTTCCGTCGAGAAAGCTCTGCTGGTGATCTGCATTTCCTTACTGAGTCTTGGTCATCCTATTTTAGGGATTTTGTTGAAACTTTTGCACTCGCCATAGATATATCAAAAGTTTTTAATAAAGTCAGGCACATAACTTTGATTTCCAATATACTCTCCTACGGCTTCTATCCTTCTTTCTGTAACTTCCACTGAAGTTTCCTTTCTGATCATTGTATTGCTGCTGTGGTAAACGATCAATGTTCTTCTAAATCTGTTAACAGTAGTGTTTCTCAGGGATCTTTCCTATCACCCGAATTTCTTCCTGTTATCCATCAATGATCTTCCAAACCACACTTCTTCTCATATACACTCTTACCCTGATGTTACCACCCTGCACATTTTCACGTCTTTTGCTAGACGTCCAAGCCTTCAAGAAGCAGAGTTCACAAAGGGAAGCCATGGAACATCTGATTTCTGATCTCTCAAAAATTGTTCACTTGGGCAGAGCAAACTTATAATTGCTCAATTCCTCAAAAATCTCATTTCCTCCGACACAACTTCCAAGACATTTTTATCCCCTCTTTTGCAATTACACATAACTCTGCCTATTTTTTAAACTGATGATCCTCGGACTTTCCTCTACTTATCATCTAAATTGGAAATCCCACATCTCTCCAGCTAAAACAGCTATCAATTTAAGCGTTCTGAATCGTCTACGCCACCTTCTCCCTCTCCTCCCAACAGGTGCTAACTTTGTACAGGGACCTTATCCATCCTTATAGAGGGTATGCTTGACTTGTATAGGGAGGGGGCGGGTTCCTCTCATACCGTTCTTTCAGACATGGTCTTTTCGTTTTATCAACACTTCTCCAACTGATCGCCTTCAGCTTCTTTCTCATTGCCTCAGTATTGCATCTCTTGCTATCTTCTTCCGCAATTTTCATGCTAACTGGTCTGCTGATCCTTCTAACTGCATGTCTCCCCTCCTCCCGCAGCCTCGCTGCACAAGATGTTCCTCTTTCTTCAGATTCTACTGTGTCCACTTCTCATAATCAAGAGTTAGCAAGTATCCTCAATCATTCATCCTTTTCTCTGGTAAATTCTAGAACTCCCTGCCTGCATTTGTGCAGTATTCCCTACCTTATGTCCTGAACTCTTTCGACAGGGAGGTTTCAAGATATTTATCCTTTAATTTTTGACGACCACTTTAGTTTCGGTTAGATGACTGCTTTATCATTAAGACTTTCTATTAGTTATAATTTTGTTGTCCTTGGACAGTACCAATCCTACATAAAAAAGAGAATATATATATATATATATATATATATATATATATATATATATATATATATATATATATATATATATATATATATATATATATATATATATATATATATATATATATATATATATATATATATATATATATATATATATATATATATATATATATATATATATATATAATGTGTGTGTGTGTGTATGTGTGTGTGTGTGTGTGTGGTGTCTACTAATAGTATGATAACATAAAAGATAATCACGTGGTGTCCTTCACATCTACTTATATCAAAAGCCAATATTTACAGTGATATATTGGTGATTCGCTGAATACTTTCTCCATACGGTGACCACCGAGTGATGATCTAAGACATCCCTGAGGGTTTGGAAAGGATCTGGAATAATCCTTACAGCCATCATAGACATCAGGTTACCGGCGTAGCTCCTGGTTACCACCAGTGTTGCCAGGAGCCACACAGATATCAACGTGAGCTTCCAATGAAGAGTGTTAGATTTCAGCTTTATGTCTGTTCAAGGAGTAAAGCGATAAACAAAAATAAATAAAAGAAAATTACATAAATTAATTGATTGAATATAGCAATATATATATATATATATATATATATATATATATATATATATATATATATATATATATATATATATATATATATATATATATATATATATATATATATATATATATATATATATATATATATATATATATATATATATATATATATATATATATATATATATATATATATATATATATATATATATATATATATATATATATATATATATATATATATATATATATATATATATATATATATATATATATATATATATATATATATATATATATATATATATATATATATATATATATATATATATATATATATATATATATATATATATATATATATATATATATATATATATATATATATATATATATATATATATATATATATATATATATATATATATATATATATATATATATATATATATATATATATATATATATATATATATATATATATATATATATATATATATATATATATATATATATATATATATATATATATATATATATATATATATATATATATATATATATATATATATATATATATATATATATATATATATATATATATATATGAATACCTGCGTGGGACAAGAGGCCAAGTGTCAACCACCGTTGGAGTTTATAATGTATTCTTTTCCATAATTTCCTCTGATACAATCGTTTTTCTAACGTGCGTGCAGCTAACGTCCATTAATCATATCAATGTATATCTCATCAGCCATGATTTTTTTGTCATCACTATCTCGCTAAATATCAGATGTTTTAAAAGACAGCTGTTGATGATGACGGTTAATTTTAACGCTAAACATTAGTGTACACTACTGTTACAAAATATATATATATATATATATATATATATATATATATATATATATATATATATATATATATATATATATATATATATATATATATATATACTTATGTGACCCCGCATTGATTTTTTTTTCATTTATGGAAACTTTCATGTGTGTAACATTATATATATATATATATATATATATATATATATATATATATATATATATATATATATATATATATATATATATATATATATATATATATATATATATATATATATATATATATATATATATATATATATATAATGTTACACACATGAAAGTTTCCATAAATGAAAAAAAAAAATCAATGCGGGGGTCACATAAGTTTTCTCTTATCAACATATGTCACACCAGATACAATTATAACTTAACTCCTGCTAAGAGAGAGAGAGTTGCTAAGAAAGAGAGAGAGAGAGAGAGAGAGAGAGAGAGAGAGAGAGAGAGAGAGAGAGAGAGAGAGAGAGAGAGAGAGAGAGAGAGAGAGAGAGAGAGAGAGAGAGAGAGAGAGAGAGAGAGAGAGAGAGAGAGAGAGAGAGAGAGAGAGAGAGAGAGAGAGAGAGAGAGAGAGAGAGAGAGAGAGAGAGAGAGAGAGAGAGAGAGAGAGAGAGAGAGAGAGAGAGAGAGAGAGAGAGAGAGAGAAAGAGAGACCTTCTATCTGATCGCCAGTATGGATTACGTCATGTGCGCTCTACAGGTGATCTGACTTTCCTCACTGTGTCTTGGTCATCCTCTTTTAGAGATTTTGGTAAAACTTTTGCTGTTGCCTTAGACGTATTTAAGGATTTTGATAAAGTTTGGCACAAAGATTTGATTTTCAAACTACTCTCTTACGGCTTTTATCCTCTCTAACTTCATCTTTATTTTTCTTTCTGACCGTTTTATTTCTGCTGTGGTAGCCGGTCACTGATCTTTTTTTTTTTAACTTAAGAGAGGTGTTCCTCAGGGTTCCCTTCTGTTACTCTCTCTCTGCCTATCATCATTCATTAATGATGTTCAAAACCAAACTTCTTGTCCTATCCACTCCTACGCTGATTGTGTTCAAGAGTTAACCAGTATTCTCAATCATTCATCCCTTTCTCTGGTAAACTCTGGAACTCCCTGCCTGCTTCTGTATTTCCACCTTCCTACGACTTGAATTCCTTTAAGAGGGAGGTTTCAAGACACTTATCCACCAATTTTTGACCACTGCTTTGACCCTTTTATGAGACTGGCATTTCAGTGGGCATTTTTTTTATTAGATTTTTGTTGCCCTTGGCCAGTATCCTTCCTACATAAAAAAAATAAATAAATAAAAAAAAAATAGATAAAAACTCACGGTCTTTACCCTCTCTTATCGCCGTAACGTTGCATCTCTAACTATCTTCTACCGCTATTTTCATGCTAACTGCTCTTCTGATCTTGCTAACTGCATGCCTCCCCTCCTCCCACAGCTTCGCTGCACAAGACTTTCTTCTTTCTCTCACTCCTATTCTATCCACCTCTCTAATGCAAGAGTTAACCATTATTCTTAATCAATCATCCCTTTTTCTGGTAAACTCTGGAACTCCCTGCCTGCTTCTGTATTTACACCTGTCTATGACGAACTCCTTCAAGACGGAGGTTTCAAAACACCCTTCAGTTTTTGACTACCGCTTCGGACTCTATTCGGGGGACCGGCATCTCGGTTTTTCTTTTTTTTTTTTCTTTTGTTGCCTTTTGCCGTTCTCCCTCCTACTAAAAAAAAATGAATAAATAAATAATATATCATTGATAACATTGTTGTGAGGTGTGCTCTGTTTCACCTCAAGGTTGCGCAAGACTATAAGTTAAGTCTTTTGCTGCTTCTCTTCCTGTGTGCTACCATTTTTTTTTTTTTAAGGGGGATGAAGAGAAATAGAAAGCTAACTAAAGAGAAAATGGGTGGGAAGAGAAAGGGGTGAAAGAAAGTAAGAAGAGAGATAGCTTGTGGGCTAGCCACATTGCTCATAGTGCTACCAAGATTTATTTATTGAATGTATATACACATTTCACTGTATATGTGCGGGTAAATGAGTTGAGTGGAAGAAAATAATGTCATTTGAAAGAAAACGACGGTTATTAACAAGGGTCACTACAGAATATTTACAAAGGTTACTACACTGTCAGTTTATCGCTTTAAGTTGTAAAACCTCACCAAACACGAATAAAAAGAAAAAAAAAATCTACCTTACTGCGAGTTTACACAGGGAAATTTTTCTTCTCGGATAGCTCCAGCCTCCCGGAACAGCCAGCAGCATTTAGCCGAAAGTATTCACCCAGTAGAAAGAGCCGCTGGCCCGCTGGCCTGTTGGACCACTGCGTCTAAATATAAACAATTAAGGTGGAGTCCTCCTCTGACAAGATGGGTATTGTAGTTATGATTTTGCTATACTTTTTTTTGTTTGTTTTGTTTTTTTAATAATTATTGTTTTTGGCTAGTGACAAACAAGGAATACATGTGTTTATTACACATTGTCCCGAGAGTACACGAGGGCTACACGCGTGGCTGCTTCCTCAACTGACAATGTAAACAAATTAATTGCGCATCTATTTTTTTCAAAGTTTTAAGAAGTAAATCTAAAAACTTCATGTATCATATATGATAGCACAGTCATTGTTTATTACTGAAACACTTTCCAATAATATTATTTTTATTTTAAATTTTCATTTCAATAGCTGTTCTCATTTGACCGTGTAAAATTGCCGCCCATTGCGCGTAGGCAGCTAAATCTAGACCAACAGTGGTTTTTTGGTTAGGGTGGCATTTTAGCTGCGCCATGTTGCATTTCGCTACCGGCGGCACATTGCCGACTAAAATCAACCGAGAATTACTCTGTGTAAACTCGCCTTTAACATTTAAATTCTGACAATGAGAATAAGGGTAATGTTTGAGCAGGATGAGGACAGAGGAGGAGAAGGAAGAAGACTGAGGAGATGGAAAAGGAGAACAGAGGAAGAGAAAGAAAAGTGAAGAATAGGAGGAAGGCGAGGAGGAGGAAAAGGAGGAGGAGGAGAGGAAGAGAAAGAAAAGTGAGGAATAGGAGGAAGGCGAGGAGGAGGAAAAGGAAGAGGAGGAGGAGGAGGAGCAGGAGGAGGAGGAGGAGGAGGAGGAGGAGGAGAAGGAGGAGGAGGAGGATGAAGAGAAACAGCAGGAGGAGGAGGTTAAAGGAGAGGAAGAGAAAAAAAAGGACAAAAATAAAAGAGAGAGAAAGAAAGAAAAGAAAGAGAGAAACGTGCACGAGGTCGCTTCGTCTTCGAAGGTCAAATAGTTAGGATTAGTGAATGGCGTTGCATTGAGAGCTGGTGTGTCTGATAATAAGGTGACGAAGGAAGTGCTATGAAGAGAAAACGTGCTGAGTGTTTGTCCTTGTGCTCTTATTCTTGATCAGCTATTCTGATCCATTGCTGCCAAATCTCTCTCAGGTCAATTTTTCCATCGATATCTCTCTCCATCACGGCCAGAAGAGGAATACAAAGTACCACCGTGAGTGGTGAAAAAACTTTGTGCCTTGTGCTGGTGATCACGTGTGACTTAAGCGTCTGTGTTTGGGCATACCAACGACGCTTCCCGCCTCCCTTAATTCCCTGAGAGAACACCTGGCTGGCCACCCAAAAACACCTCTCCTTCATGCCTGTCTCCACACACCATATTATCGCAAGGCGGGACTTGACAGGATACCCACGACAGAAATAGTGTGTTGTGTGAGGAAAGGCAACGCTAAAAAACAACAAATGTAAGCTGCGAAGAGAAATGCCCAAACCTTTGTCGCACCAGTTGTCTGGTAAGAGGCCCTGTATACAGGTGTAACTAAGCGGAGCAGCTGCGATCACAGGTTAATATCCCAAAACCCGAGACTCTCGTCAACAAAGAGATTGACAGATCCTCACCGCCACCCACAAGGGAGAAACCCCAACCGAGCTCATCTCCGTGGTCGAGAAAGCTTCTCTGACGAATAAAACCAGAAATTCCCTCAAACAAGACCGGGACCTGATAATTCAAAATAAGGAAGTGTTTGCTTCAGCCCTGAGACCGGCAGACAGATTAATAGCCTAAAAGCAGCGGGATAGAGAGGTATTAACTCTATCTCAAGGTGTTATTGCTCACCCAGACACAGTAGACGGACACTGGGAAGCAGTCTGTCAGAGCTGTGAAGATGGTGGAGCTGAGAGAAGCCAAACAGATGAGATACACTGACTGGCGCCCCACTTCTCCATACTACCCAAGCAATCTCATGACATCTACTGCTACCTCTCCCGCCACTACCTCCTCCACCAGAGAAGAGGTTGATCCCCAGCTTAACTTCTCCACATTCCCTGTTGATGGTGCACCCATCACCACCCACACGGTTGCCACCTCCAACACTAGACTGCTGCTCCCACATTGCTGACTTGAGAGAAGAGCGGCTGCTCCTGCAGGTCCTTGCAGAGGGAAGGAACTCGCCCGCAACCCTCACACCACCATCGCCGCAGCAAAGCTCGCCCTACATTCTGCCACACCTCCCACAGCTCTGGCCACAGTCCCTCCTGCCAGAGGTCTGATCACTACTCCAGCAGCACACCGGCTGGAGTCAGAATCACGGTTGGCGGTGGGTCATCCCTTCCTACCAAAATCCACACTCTCAACAGACAGACAAATCCCCCCTTTCTAACCACCCAGAAAACCAGACCCCCACCACCCTCCGCCCTCCAGGGTATGGCAGAATCCGTGACGTGCCACCTCTTGTCCCTCCAGAGACGCTATGAGTAGTAGGGAAAATGTCACCAGTGTCCCCCATCCTTAAATGGCATGTCACTGGGGTCCCCATGAAATGGGGACCCCAGTGACATGCGAGTCCTGGTGGCATTTTCCCGGGGACCTCAGAGGCATACCATTTCAGGATGGAGACCGAGGTACCAATTTAGCCATGAGGACCTCAGCAGCATGCCATTTCAGGATGGGAAACCTGGTTGCAATTTAGCCATGGGGACCTAAGTGGTATGCCATTTTAGGATGGGGGACACTGGTGGCATTTTCCTCAGTGGCATGGCATTTCTTGATGGGGAACCCTGGTGGTAAATTAACGCCATGGGAGAAGTGGATCTTTCACGGCAACATCACCAGGGTCCATGGGGGGGCGACAGTGACGGTGGCGGTGATGGGGAGATGCGGGGGCGCGCGACCTCATCCTTTGGCGACTATGAAATGAATCAATAATGGTGAGTGGGATGTAATTGAATGGTAATGGGGCCGAGCCTGAACGCATCAGGCGAGGTGGTCACTAATGACATGCCACCAGGGTCCCCATCAAGAAATGGCTTGCCACCAGGGTCCCCATCAAGAAATGGCTTGCCACTAGGGTCCCCGTCACACGTGCAGTGAGTGGTGGCGGTGGCAGGGAGAGGTGACGGTATGCGTCCTTATCCTTTGGTGACCATCAAATGATTAAATGAATCAATAATGGTAGGTGGGAAGTAATTGAATGGTAAGGGGAGAGGGGTCTGAACACATCAGGCGAGGTGCTTGCTGACTTCATGCCACCAGGGTCCCCATCAAGAAATGGCTTGCCACCAGGCTCCCCGTCACATGCGTGGCGGGTTGCAGCTGTGGCGGTCGCTGACGGCATGCCACCAGGGTCCCCATCAAGAAATGGTTTTGCCACCAGGGTCCCCATCAAGAAATAATTTACCACCAGGGTCCCCATCAAACGCGCGGCAGGTGGCAGCGGTGGCGGGGAGAGGTGGGGGCGTGCGTCCTCATCCTTTGGCGACTATGAAACGACTAAATGAATCAATAATGGCGGATGGGTAGTAATTGAATGGTAAGGGGGTGGGGACTGAACGCATCAAGCGAGGTGGTCACTGATGGCATACCAACAAAGGTCTCCATCAAGAAATGACTTGCCACCAGGGTCCCCATCACACGCGCGGCGCATCAGGCGAGGCAGTTGCTGACAGCATGCCACCAGGGTCACCATCAAGAAATGGTTTGCCACTAGAGTCCCCATCACACAGGCGGTGAGTGGCGGCGGTGTCGGGGAGAGGTGGCGGCATGTGTCCTTATCCTTTAGCGACTATGAAATGACAAAATTAATCAATAATGGCAGGTGGAAAGTAATTGAATGTTAAGGGGGCGGGAACTGTTCGCATCAGGCGAGGTGGTCGCTAACGGCATGCCACCAGGGTCCCCATCAAGAAACTGCTTGCCACCAGGGTCCCCATCACACGGGCGGGTCCTGGGCAGCCAGGGTGGTTGGGTCTTGCCACTAGGTATTCCCTCTGACATTTCAATACATTCCAATATTTCCCACCGCTCGATGGTCAAGGTCTGCCTTCCTGTACTGTTATAATCTCCTGCATGTCGACATACATATGACACGAAAAAGGCGAAGTTTAAAGTCAGTCTGTTAGTTGACAGGGCATAAAAAAGATGTCGTTCAGAGATAGTGACGATATATATGTATTCCTGTCTTCCCTTGCAGGCGGTAGGTCATTTCCAAAAAAAAACAACAACAAAATTTGAAAACAGAATCGTACCCATTCTTACCCATCTTACCCATATTTTTACTGCATTACGGAAGGGGATCCAAATTCCAGTATATCGTTTTATGGCCGGGTAAAACAGTCCATGTTTGATGTCTATGAATATAACATGTATACCTATATACCAGAAAGGAATATCATCTCCAATTCTACCGATAAGAACATACCAGCCATAACTAAGGCGATCGATGGGCAGATAGTGAGAGAACTTCAAACAATTTTGAAGGAGTCTCTTAAGATCTATTTCCCATACCCGGAAATTATCTACTACGATCGCGAGTGTTAACAATGCGATCGTGCCTCCAAATGACGATCGTATTTACAGTGATGTAAGTATAAAATTTGCCTTGCATATAGCTTGCATTCTGGGGTTCAATCCAAATTTTTTGCTACACAATCTAATTTCAAAGACCCTGCGACGCCATTTCATCTTTCAATGTGAGCGAAGCTTCTCCTTCGGTACCCATAAAAGTACGTACCGCGAGCTGACACGGGGACGGATTATATGTACGTTTATACCAACATCATTTCTTCTACGCGATTTCTGAACTAGTTAATAAATTAGACGTCATAACACTCCCCGGCGATAGCACCAGTAAATATACGAATCCAATTAAGTATAAATCATTTTCCATATCAACTTTACAGAGAGTGGCCATCAAAATTAACAATCAAATAGGGCAAACCTATTCAGTTTGAAGATGGGGAAAACAATGTTTCTTGTATGTTACATATAAGACCAGTTTAACTTTTGCGTCTCGGACGTAAAGTTTTGAAGAGAACCGACAAAGGCAGGATAAGGGGGAGGGGTGGAGATAATGAAATAGGCAGGTGTTGCCTACTTCCAATTCAAACCATGTGCGTCGTGGTCATCTGTGCCGGAAACTTCAATGTTTCTCCGTGCGCGATAGCGGACAGGGTACAAGTGTTGAGATTGTTATAGGAAAGAAAAATAAAAGTGGGTGTCTACTGACAGCAGAGACATGGCATTTATGTGAAGCGTGTGGGAGATGGTACACTAAAAAACCTTGCCCCTCATGTGTGAAAGACCACTGTGATTTATGAAAGATGTGTGGTGTTCTGTTTCTACATCCTCCATCAGAAAACACTTGCAAAATTGGAGATCCTGATTCTTCTGGTAAGCAATATTTATTTTGGCGAGAATGTATAATAATAAAGATGAAATGACTGTCAATCTTTACGATGAGCGATGAGTACATCTTCCTGTACAGGTTTAATTTCCTGCCTATCTAAAGTTTTTGAAGCTATCCTCAACAGGATGATTCTTCAACATCTATCACTTCACAACCTGATCGCCAATATGGGTTCCGTCAAGGCCGCTCTACTGGTGATCATTTGGCTTTCCTTACTGAGTCTTGGACATCCTCTTTTAGAGATTTTGGTGAAACTTTTGCTGTTGTCAGAGACCCGTCTTTGTGTGGTGAGAGCATAAAAGAGGTGATAGTGTCTGGCATGGAGGCGTACATTCCTCATTCATTTTCTCGTCCTAAACCTTCTAAACCTTGGTTTAACACAGCTTGTTCTCGTGCTATACATGATAGAGAGGTGGTCCACAAAAGGTACTTAAGCCTCCCATCACCAGAATCCCATGCACTTTATATTTCTACCCGGAACCATGCCAAGTCTCTTCTCAAACTAGCCAAAAAACTCCTTCATTAACAGAAAGTGTCAAAACCTTTTAAGATCTAAATCCTCTCCTGACTTCTGGCATGTAGCCAAAAATATCTCCAACAACTTTGCTTCTTCTTCTTTCCCTCCTCTGTTTGAACCAGATGGCATCATTGCTATCACATCTAATTCTAAAGCTGAACTCTTCGTTCAAACATTTGATAAAAACGCTGACTTGGACGATTCTGGGCTTATTCCTCCCTCTCCTCTACTCTCTGACTACTTCATGCTACCTATTGAAATTCTTCACAATGATGTTTTCCATGCCCTCGCTGGTCTAAACCATCAGAAGGCCTATGGACCTTATGGGGTCCCTCCTATTGTTCTCCGAAACTGTGCCTCCGTACCTGCACCTTGCCTAGTCAAACTCTTTTAGCTCTATCTGTCAACATCTACCTTTCCTTCTTGCTGGAAGTTTGCCAACATTCAACTGTTCTAATCCCTCAAACTACTGTCCTATTGCTTTAATTTCCTGCCCATCTAAAGTTTTTGAATCTATCTTCAACAGGAAGATTCTTAAACATCTATCGCTTCACAACCTTCTATCTCATCGCCAGTATGGGTTACGTCAAGGCCGCTCTACTGGTGATCTTCTGGCTTTCCTTATTGAGTCTTGCTCATCCTCCTTTAGAGATTTTAGTGAAACTTTTGCTGTTGCCTTGGACATATCAAAAGCTTTTGATAGAGTCTGGCACAAAGCTTTGATTTCCAAACTACCTTCCTACAGCCTCTTTCCTTCTCTCTGTAACTTCATCTCAAGTTTCCTTTCTGACCATTCTGTTGCTGCTTCTCTCTGTAACTTCATCTCAAGTTTCCTTTCTGACTGTTCTATTGCTGCTGTGGTAGACGGTCAATGTTCTTCTCCTAAATCTATTAACAGTGGTGTTCCTCAGGGTTCTGTCCTGTCACCCCCTCTCTTCTTATTATTCATTAATGATCTTCTTAACCGAACTTCTTTTCTATCCATTCCTACGCTGATGATATTATCCTGCACTTTTCCACATCTTTTCATATACGTCCAACCCTTCAGGAGGTAAACATTTCACGCAGGGAAGCCACAGAACGCTTGAATTTAGATTTTTCTAAAATTTCTGATTGGGGCAGAGCAAACTTGGTATTGTTCAATGTCTCAAAAACTCAATTCCTCCATCTGTCAACTCAACACAACCTTCCAGACAACTATCCCCTCTTCTTCAACGACATTCAACTGTCCCCCTCTTCTACACTAAACATCCTTGGTGTGTCCTTTACTTATAATCTGAACAGGAAACTTCACATCTCATCTCTAGCTAAAACAGCTTCTATGAAGTTAGGCGTTCTGAGACATCTCCGCCAGTTTTTCTCACACCCCCAGCTGCTAACTCTACACAAGGGCCTTATCCGTCCATGTATGGAGTATGCTTCACATGTCTGGGGGGTTCCACTCATACTGCTCTTCTAGACAGGGTGGAATCAAAAGCTTTTCGTCTCATCAACTCCTCTCCTCTAACTGACTGTCTTCAGCCTTTCTCTCACCGCCGCAATATTGCATCTATAGCTGTCTTCTACAGATAGGTTCATGCTAACTGCTCTTCTGATCTTGCTAACTGCATGCCTCCCCTCCTACCGCGCCCTCGCTGCACAAGACTTTCTTCTTTCTCTCACCCCTATTCTGTCCATCTCTCTAACGCAAGAGTTAACCAGTATTCTCAATCATGCATCCCTTTCTCTGGTAAACTCTGGAACTCTCTGCCTGCTTCTCTATTTCCACCTTCCTATTACCTGAATTCCTTCAAGAGGGATGTTTCAAGACACTTATTTATCAATTTTTGACAACTGCTTTGACCCTTTTATGGGACTGGCATTTCAGTGGGCTTTTTTTTTGAGGGGGGGGGATTTTTGTTGCCCTTGGCCAGTGTCCTTTCTACATAAAAAAAAAAAGACATTCTCAGTCACATGAACATGGTCATCCTTTTGGTGACAAAGATTTCAAAATACTACACAAGACAGTCCAATATGGACACAAAATTATTAGAGGCTTTGTATATTAAGCACATAAATCCAGTATTCATTAACTGCTCTTCTAGACAGGGTGGAATCAAAAGCTTTTTGTCTCATCAACTCCTCTCCTCTAACTGACTGTCTTCAGGCTCTCTCTCACCGCTGCAATTTTGCATCTCTAGCTGTCTTCTAAGCTATGTTCATGTTAACTGCTCTTCTGATCTTGCTAATGGCATGCCTCCTCTCCTACCGCGCCCTCGCTGCACAAGACTTTCTTCTTTCTCTCACCCCTATTCTGTCCATCTCTCTAACGCAAGAGTTAACCAGTATTCTCAATCATGCATCTCTTTCTCTGGTAAACTCTGGAACTCTCTGTCTGCTTCTGTATTTTCACCTTCCTATTATCTGAATTCCTTCGAGAGGGACGTTTCAAGACACTTATTCATCAATTTTTGAAAACTGCTTTGACCCTTTTATGGGACTGGGATTTCAGTGTTTTTTTTTTTTTTGGGGGGGGGAGGATTTTTGTTGCCCATGGCCAGTGTTCTTTCTACATAAAAAAAAAAAAAAATTTTCTCAATCACATGAACATGGTCATCCCTTTTGTGATAAAGATTTCAAAATACTACACAAGACAGTCCAATATGGACACAAAATTATTAGAGGCTTTATATATTAAGCACATAAATCCAGTATTCATTAACTTAATATCGAGTGCATACATATTGTATGATAATGTTTCAGAGATACTTTCCGATACCACTACCATAGCTTAAGAACTCACCTATTGCAGTCCTTCTCTCGTTGCCATTGAGGCAAGGTGTGTGTGGATTCTTTTTCTTTCCCGTTTTTTTTTTTTTTTTTGTGTAAATTTGGTGTCTTTGTGGTTTAGCTTACGTGCATTACCATTGCATTTGAATTTTATTCAATTTTTACTTAGTGTTTTATTGTTTTCAGCTTGAGGATGGAAGCCTGCAGGAAGAAGTGAAACTTTGCAAATGACAAAGGAATAAAGTTGAAGTTTCCCTGTAAAAACTATATATATATATATATATATATATATATATATATATATATATATATATATATATATATATATATATATATATATATATATATATATATATATATATATATATATATATATATATATATATATATTTTTTTTTTAATATAGGAAAGACACTGGCCAAGGGCAGCAAAAATCTAATAAAAAAAAAATGCCCACTGAAATGCCAGTCCCATAAAAGGGTCAAAGCAGGGATCAAAAATTGATGGATAAATGTCTTGAAACCTCCCTCTTGAAGGAATTCAAGTCATAGGAAGGTGAAAATACAGAAGCAGGAAAGGAGTTCCAGAGTTTACCAGAGAAATGGATGAATGATTCAGAATACTGGTTAACTCTTGCGTTAGAGAGGTGGACAGAATAGGGGTGAGAGAAAGAAGAAAGTCTTGTGCAGCAAGGCTGCGGAAGGAGGGGAGGCATGCAGTTAGCAAGATCAGAAGAGCAGTTAGCATGAAAATAGCGTTAGAAGACAGTTAGATATGCAACACTGCAGCGGTGAGAGAGAGGCTGAAGACAGTCAGTTAGAGGAGAGGAGTTGATGAAAAGAAAAGCTTTTGATTCCGCCCTGTCTAGAAGAGCAGTATGAGTGGAAATCCCCCCAGACATGTGAAGCATACTCCATACATGAACGGATAAGGCCCTTGTACAGAGTTAGTAGCTGGGGAGGTGAGAAAAACTGGCGGAGACGTCTCAGAACACCTAACTTCATTGAACCTGTTTTAGCTAGAGATGAGATGTGAAGTTTCCAGTTCAGATTATAAATAAAGGACAGACCGAGGATGTTCAGTGTAGAAGAGGGGGACAGTTGAGTGTCATTGAAGAAGAGGGAATAGTTGTCTGGAAGTTTGTGTCGAGTTGATAGATGGAGGAATTAAGTTTTTAAGGCATTGAACAACACAAAGTTTACTCTGCCCCAATCGGAAATTTTAGAAAGATCAGAAGTCAGGCGTTCTGTGGCTTTCCTGCGTGATATGTTTACCTCCTGAAGGGTTGGACGTCTATAAAAAAAAAAAACGTGGAAAAGTGCAAGGTAGTATCATCAGCGTAGGAGTGGATAGGACAAGAAGTTTGGTTTAGAAGATCATTAAGGAATAATAAGAAGAGAGTGGGTGACATGACATAACCCTGAGGAACACCACTGTTAATAGATTTAGGAGAAGAACATTGACCGTCTACCACAGCAGCAATAGAATGGTAAGAAAGGAAACTTGAGATGAAGTTACAGAGAGAAGGATAGAAGCCGTAGGAGGGTAGTTTGGAAATCAAAGCTTTGTGCCAGACTCTATCAAAAGCTTTTGATATGTCCAAGTTAACAGAAAAAGTTTTACCAAAATCTCTAAAAGAGGATGACCAAGACTCAGTAAGGAAAGCCATCACCAGTAGGGCGGCCTTGACGGAACCCATACTGGCGATCAGATAGATGGTTGTGAAGTGATAGATGTTTAAGAATGTTCCTGTTGAGGACAGTTTCAAAAACTTTAGATAGGCAGGAAATTAAAGCAATAGGACGGTAGTTTGAGGGATTAGAACGGTCACCCTTTTTAGGAACAGGTTGAATGTAGGCAAACTTCCAGCAAGAAGGAAAGGTAGACAGAGCTGAAAGAGTTTGACTAGGCAAGGTGCAAGCACGGAGGCACAGTTTCGGAGAACAATACGAGGGACCCCATCAGGTCCATAAGCCTTCCGAGGATTTAGGCCAGCAAGGCCATGGAAAACATAATTGCGAAGAATTTTAATATGTGCCATGAAGTAGTCAGAGGGTGGAGGAGAGGGAGGAAGAAGCCCAGAATCGTCCAAGGTAGTGTTTTTAAAAAAGGTTTGAGCAAAGAGTTCAACTTTAGAAATAGATGTGATAGCAGTGGTGCCATCTAGTTGAAATAGAGGAGGGCAAGAAGAAAAAGCAAAGTTATTGGAGATATTTTTGGCTAGATGCCAGAAATCACGAGGGGAGTTAGATCTTGAAAGGTTTTGACATTTTCTGTTAATGAAGGAGTTTTTGGCTAGTTGGAGAACAGACTTGGCATGGTTCTGGGCAGAAATATAGAGTGAATGAGATTCTGGTGATGGAAGCCTTAAGTACCTTTTATGGGCCACCTCTCTATCATGTATAGCACAAGAAAAAGCTGTGTTAAACCAAGGTTTAGAAGGTTTAGGACGAGAAAAAGAGTGAGGAATGTATGCCTCCATGCCAGACACTATTACCTCTATTATGCGCTCAGCACACAAAGACGGATCTTTGACACGGAAGCAGTAGTCATTCCAAGGAAAATCAGCAAAATACCTCCTCAGGTCCCCCTAACTAGCAGAGGCAAAACGCCAGAGGCACCCTTCGCTTAGGGGGATCCTGAGGAGGGATTGGAGTGATAGGACAAGATAAAGATATGAGATTGTGATCGGAGGAGCCCAACGGAGAAGAAAGGGTAACAGCATAAGCAGAAGGATTAGAGGTCAGGAAAAGGTCAAGAATGTGATGCGTATCTCCAAGACGGTCAGGAATACGAGTAGGGTGTTGCACCAATTGCTCTAGGTCATGGAGGATAGCAAAGTTTTGGGCTAGCTCACCAGGAATGTCAGTGAAGGGAGAGGAAAGCCAAATCTGGTGGTGAACATTGAAGTCTCCAAGAATGGAGATCTCTGCAAAAGGGAAGAGGGTCAGAATGTGCTCCACTTTGGAAGTTAAGTAGTCAAAGAATTTCTTATAGTCATAGGAGTTAGGTGAGACGTATACAGCACAGATAAATTTAGTATGAGAGTGACTCTGTAGTCGTAGCCAGATGGTGGGAAACTCGGAAGATTCAAGAGCGTAGGCACGAGAACAGGTTAAGTCATTGCGCACATAAACGCAGCATCCAGCTTTGGATCGAAAATGAGGATAGAGAAAGTAGGAGGGAACAGAAAAAGGGCTACTGTCAGTTGCCTCAGACACCTGAGTTTCAGTGAGGAAAAGAAGATGAGGTTTAGAAGAGGAGAGGTGGTGTTCTACATATTGAAAATTAGGTCTTAGATCGCGAATGTTGCATAAGTTAATGAAGAAATAGTTGAGAGGGGTGTCAAGACACTTAAGGTCATCGACAGAAAGGCAGTCCGACCTGACGACATTTATGGTCCTCTCCCCAGATGGGGACTCCGAGGCTGGTGTAGGAGTCGCCATGATGATTATAAAATTTTTGAGTGAAGGGTGTGTGTGTTATTAGGTGCTTGTAGTTTTGTGTGGAGGAAGAGAGTTGTCTTTAGAGGGCAGGCTGTGACTGCCCCCTTGTGTTGTGAGACACAAAGGAAAACGTTCAGTTAGGTCACAGCTGGGTTTAATGATAAGTTCATATATATATATATATATATATATATATATATATATATATATATATATATATATATATATATATATATATATATATATATATATATATATATATATATATATATATATATTACCTTGTTATATATTATTATATATTGCCAAGGGCAATAAAAATTTAATAAAAAAAAAAAAAGCCCACTAAGATGTTGGTCCCGAATAGGGTCCGAAGTGATGGTAAAAAAAAATGAAGGAAAAGTGACTTCAAACATCTCTTTGAAGAGTTCAAGTCATACGAAGGTGGAAATACAGAAGCAGGAAGGGAGTAAGAGAAAGAAGAAAGTGTTCTGCAGCGAGACCGAGGGAGAAGGGGAGGCATGCAGTTAGCAAGATCAGAAGAGCAGTCAGCATGAAAATAACGATAGAAGATAGCAAAAGATACATCATTTCGGTGATGAGAAAGAGGCTGAAGAAAAGCAGTTACAGGAGAGGAGTTGATGAGACGAAAAACTTTTGATTCCACCTATCTAAAAAGAGCGGTGTGAGTGAAACCACCCCAGCCCAGACATGTGAAGCATGCTCCATACATATACAGATAAGCTTCTTGTAGAGAGTTAGTAGGGGTGGGGATGAGAAAAAATGGCGGAGACGTTTCAAAACACCTAACTTCATAGAAGCTGTTTTAGCTAGAGATGATATGTGAAGTTTCCAGTTTAGATTATATAAAAAAAGGAAAATACCGAGGATGTTCAGTGTAGAAGACGGGAACAGTTGAGTGTCATTGAAGAAGAGGAAGCTTGTGTCGAGTTGATATATGGAAGAATTGAGTTTTTGAGGCATTGAACAATATTAAATTTGCTCTGCCCCAGCCAAAGATTTTAGAGAGATCAGAAGTCAGGTGTTCTGTGGCTTTCCTACATGAACTATTTACTTCCTGAAGGGATAAAGATGTGGATAAGTGCAGGGAGGTATCATCAGGGTAGGAGTGGATAAGGCAAGAAGTTTGGTTTAAAAGATCATTGATGAATAATAAGAACAGAGTGGTTGACAGGACAGAACCCTGAGGAACACCACTGTTAATAGGTTTAGGAGAACAGTGACTGTCTACCACAACAGCAATAGAACGGTAAAAAAGGAAACTTGATATGAATTTACAGAGAGAAAGATAGAGGCCATAGGAGGGTAGTTTTGAAATCAAAGCTTTGTGCCGGACTATATCAAAAGCTTTTGATATGTCTAGGACAATATAAAAAAAATTCACCAGAATCTCTAAAAGAGGATGACCAATACTCAGTAAGGAAAGCCAGAAGATCACCAGTAGAGCGGCCTTAAGGGAACCCATACTAGCAATCAGATAGAAGGTTGTGAAGTGACAGATGTTTAAGAATCTTTCTGTTGAGGATAGATTTACACTTAGACTTAGACTTAGACTTTAGACAGGCATGAAATTAAACCAATAAGACGGTAGCTTGAGGGATTAGAACGGCCACCCTTTTCAGGAACAGGCTGAATGTAGGCAAACTTCCAGCTAGAAGGAAAGGTAGATGTTGACAGACAGAGCTGAAAGAGTTTGACTGGGCAAGGTTTAAGCACGAAGGCACAGTTTCGGAGAACAATAGGAGGGACCTCATCAGGTCCATATGCCTTCCGAGGGTTTATGCCAGCGAGGCCAAGGAAAACATCATTGCGAAGAATTTTAATACATAGCATGAAGTATTCATAGGATGGAGGAGAGGAAGGAACAAGCCCTGAATCGTCCAAGGTAGAGTGTTTAGGAAAAGACTGAGCGAAGAGTAATAGTGCCATCTGCTTGCAATAAAGGAGGGAAAGAAGAAGCAAAGTTAATGGATATGTTTTTGGCTAGATGCCAGAAGTCACAAGGGGAGTTAGATCTTGAAAGATTTTGACACTTTCTATTAATGAAAGAGTTTTTGGCTAGTTGGAGAACAGACTTGGCATGGTTCCGGGCAGAAATATAAACTGCATGAGATTTTGGTAATGAAACCCTCAAGCACCCTTTGTAGGCCACTTCTTTGTCATGTGTAGCACGAGAGCAGGCTGTGTTAAACCAAGGTTTACAAGGTTTAAGTTGAGAAAAAGAATAAGGAATGTATGCCTCCGTTCCAGACACTATCACCTCTTATGTGCTCGGCAAACAGAGACGGTCTCTGTCACAGAAGCAGTAGTCATTCCAACGAAAATCATCAAAATACCTCCTTAGGTCCCCCCAACTAGCAGAGGCAAAACCCCCGATGCACTTTGGGATCTCCACCTAGGGGGATCCCGAGGAGGCTTACGACCGATACGACAAGATACAGATATGAGATTGCGATCGGAGGAACCCAACGGAAAAGAGATGGTAACAGCATAACCAAAGGATTAGATGTTATGAAAAAGTCAAGAATTTTGGGCGTATCTACAAGAGGGACAGGAATACGAGTAGGTTGTTACACCAATTGCTCTAGGTCATGGAGGATAGCAAAGTTGAAGGTAGCTAACCAGGATGGTCAGGGAAGAGAGAAGAAAGCTAAAGCTGGGGGTGAACATTGATGTCTCCAAGAATGGAGATCTCTGCAAAAGTGAAGAGAGTCGGAATGTGCTCCACTTTGGAAGTTAAGTAGTGAAAATATTTCTTATAGTCAGAAGAGTTAGGTGAAAGGTATATAGTACATATAATTTTTTTTTTGAGAGTGACTCTGTAGTCGCAGCCGATAGCAGGTTAAGTCATAGCGCATATAATCGCAACATCCAGCTTTTTATTGAAAATGAAGATAGAGAAAGTAGGAGAGAATAGAAAAGGGGCTACTGTCAAGGTGTTTCAGACACCTGTGTTTTAGTGAGGAAAAGATGAGGTTTATTAGAGGAGAGGATATGTTCTACAGATTGAAAATTTGATCTAAGACCGCGTATGATGTAGAACTTAATGAGGAAAAAGTTGACGGGGGGGATGTCAAGACACTTAAGATCGATAAAAGAAGAGCACTCCGACCTGGAGACATTTATGGTCTCCTCCCCAAATGGGGAATCCGAGGCTGGTGCAGGAGTCACCATGATTGTGAATTTTGAGTGAAATATGTGTGTGTGTGTGTGTGTGTGTGTGTGTGTGTGTGTGTGTGTGTGTGTGTGTGTGTGTGTGTGTGTGTGTGTGTGTAATTAGGTGCTTGTAGTTTTGTATGAAGGAAGAGAATTGTCTTTAGAGGCCAAGCTGTGACTACCCCCTGTAATGTGAAACAGAGAAAAACGTTCTGTAAAGTCACAACTGGATTTAATGATAAGTTCACAGCACCCCTTGATCGAGTGCTTTAGACTTTACTGGTAGTAATTATCGTTTCGGCAGGTGCCTAATATATATATATATATATATATATATATATATATATATATATATATATATATATATATATATATATATATATATATATATATATATATATATATATATATATATATATATATATATATATCAGGTATGAACATTATCTCGCACATACATATTTGATACCAAAAGAATAACCTAATGCAGTGACACATTCCATAATAGGTGCTTGAAAATGGAGAGGAATACTATGAATATCTTAAGAAAATAATGAAAACGTATGTCTTGACTGTAAGCTAGACAACGTGCACTGTAGTAAGTGCGCTGCCGTCTTAACACTATTATATAATAGTATAATGTTTTGGAACTGATTAAAAAGTGTTGTCATTCTTAAAATATAAATAAAATCTACTTAGATTTGGGGTCTACTATAAGCATTCTTATCTACGCATCTGATGAGGCAATAGTATTACACCACTTGATATTGTTCAAGTGAATGATTAGTAATCCATTGGATAGATCGGTCTAAATAATAACTAAATACTAACAACATAGTGACTTAATTCATATGTAGATATGTGAAAATATGGTTTACCTTGTTGAAGGGCTACACGCACAAAGTCCAAAGGATGACCAGCTTGTTTGCTAGCAAGAGAAATTTGGTCTCGCATGGAAAATGGGAGCAACACCACTATTGCCAATATGACCAGCAAAGCCACCAAGAATGCCACCCACACCCTTGAATCCAAGGGAAAAAGAAAGCTCCAAGGATCAACTTCTGCTGATCCTCGCCCACTGACAATCCTCATGTTATCCATCCAGATCGTAGAAGTGAAGTCAATTGCCTGTCCTCTGATCGCAGACAATATAAAAGGTCCAGGGGCAAAATCCGCGATCTGCAATTTATACGATATATGTACAACACTTACCATTATATTAAGTGCTGGAAAAAAACTTACAAAAAGTAAGTTCCTAAGTAGAGAAATGAATCACACACACACACACACACACACACACACACACACACACACACACACACACACACACACACACACACACACACACACACACACACATACACACACACACACACACAGACACACACACACACACACACACACACACACACACACACACACACACACACACACACACACACACACACACGCACAAACACACACACACACACACACACACACACACACACACACACACACACACACACACACACACACGCACAAACACACACACACACACGCACAAACACACACACACACACACACACAGTCACACACACACACACACACACACACACACACACACACACACACACACACACACACACACACACACACACACACACACACACACACACACACACACACACACACACATCAACAGAGACACACTAAAAATTCTTCATCATTTATTGAAGTTGAAACGTTTCACCTTATGCAGAAATCATCATCACCCAAGTCATGACTTGGAGAAGGTGTGGAATCCTCATTTTGTAAAAGGGCCAGCTATGCGTTACATCCTTTGAAGTCCACTTGTTTGGAGAGTGATCCATGCCAATAGCTTAAACAATGTTCCGTGGAAGAGTTGAAAAGTTGTACACTGGGTCAGATTATGTTAATGGTGGACAAGTTCCAAGATATAGATTATGTGAACAAGGACACACGAAAATTTTTCTTCATTTATTGAAGTTGCAACGTTTTACCTTACGGAGAATGCATCATCAGGCAATTCATGGTCTGGAGAAGGTGTGGAGTCCTCACTGTAATGGGCCAGCCATGCGGCAGGGTTTCAAAGACCTCTGATTGGATATTGAGGCTCGAGTCATCATCCTTGATATACAATTCTTCTAGAATAGTAAGACACTTATCTTCAGAGCAGAATCTGATGATTTTTTTTTTTTTTTTTCGCCGGCGGGAGCAAAAAAGGCCTCTCTCCCACTGGCGACTTCTAATTTTGTTACCGCACGTCTCTACAACCCACCGCTCCGCCTGGGCCTGGAGGGTACAACGATGATTTGGCCAGCAAATCATCGTGTCCACTGCATATAAAAATTGTGATTTTTAATTTCACAAACACCTCTCATTGGGTAACTTATGACGGCGCATCTTTCTTATTTTATGACGTTTCTACGTCAGACAATATTTAGCATATTTAGTATTTAGCATATTTCAACTTATCCGCATGTGAGCGAAGGATTTTTTTTTTTTTCCTCGCTACTCGGGCAACTATTGCCTCATCACTAGAGCTCGAAGTCGAGCGCACAAAATGCGCGAATTATATGTCATAACTCATTTCATATATGGAATAGACAGTTTTGGTTGACACTATCAGACTCAGCAGTGACTGCAGAATCAAGATGTATTGTAAAAACCTGACAAAAAAAAAAAAAAAAATATGTATATATATATATATATATATATATATATATATATATATATATATATATATATATATATATATATATATATATATATATATATATATATATATATATATATATATATATATATATATATATATATATATATATATATATATATATATATATATATATATATATATATATATATATATATATATATATATATATATATATATATATATATATATATATATATATATATATATATATATATATATATATATATATATATATATATATATATTACAAGGAGTTGAACTGTGAAGTTAAAAAATGTTTATAAAATGTTTTACCAAGTAATAACTTTCTATAAAATGTTTTACCAAGTAATAACTTTCTTTCTTCTTAGCCTTGATTTATGCTCTTCTTCCAGATGTTTCTTTGGGACTCTTGACGCGAGTGTATAGCTAAGGCGTCTGGACAGCTTGATTGTAGTCATGTTGACAGGGCTTCACAGTTACCTTTTTTACAAGTGAACCTATAGGTGACATGTGATTGTTGAAGTTGCCCTTTCGTCTTGCTGAGCCTGTTTCTGAGGAGCAGATGGCTTGTTTTCTTTTTACCTTAGATGATCAAATTCAGGCGATCAGACTCAGCTGGTGTGATGTTTTTCAATATCTAGTTCATAGTTATTGCTTTTTTTTTTGTAGGCGCTGGTGTACTGCCCTCTGTAAAATGTGTTGATGGCTTCTTTCTTCCTCGTAGCTCATTCTCCTCCCTGGTGCCAGCAATTCATAATTATCTTTATTTGGTTGGTTTGTTGAAGCCGTTATTTATTAAAACTTGTGTAGAGAATTCAGTTTCTTGATGGACTTCATTCCACATGTTACAATTAGTGAGTCCCCTCCGTATATATAGTGCGGTGGTAAAATCCTTGTGTCATTCGGGGCATTCCCTGTCTCTGTTCTGGTAGAGGCCATGGTTTGTGGGTTTCACATAGACGTCGGTGTTGAAGATTTCTTGGTCTTGTCTTATCAGGATGTCCAGGAATGGTATTGCTCCGTTGACGTTGTGCTCGATGTTCAGTAAAGTTTAGTCCCGACGTCTCTTGATGGCAGCATCTTAGTTGTTCTGTTTCTTCGATGTATCGGCAATAGATCTCTGGTTTCTTGATTCTCTTGAGAAGGTAGTAGAGTGTTTTTTTTTTTTTTCAGGTATCTCCAGAGTATGGGCGCTGTCGTCATGGTATACACGATCAATTATGGCTCCCTGAACTGGGACGTTTGTGAAGAGGGACTCGAAATCTAGTGATGTAATGGTTCCTCCTGCCTTATTTTTTTATTTATTTTATTTTATTTTATTTTTTTTGTTTAGGGGGGGATTTCCAGGAAGCCTGTGACTGAATTTAAGCTGTAGGTGGCAGTTACATAGAGGTTTAGGATGGTGCAAAGCTTTTCAGAGATGTTGTAGGTAGGAGTGGGTATCTGTGAGATAACAGGTTTCATCCTGTTTCCCTGTTCCTGTGTTTTTACATTGCCATAGAAGTAACCCATACCCAACTCTCAGATGAGCTTGTTAAACTTAATGGTGTTCCTTTAAGGATTACATGTGGAAATGAGCTTTATTTTTTATTTATTTATTTATTTTATTTATTTTTTTGTTTTTACGGATTCTGTCTGGTATCTTGTTATCTTGGTAAACTTTGTGTTATCCTTCATGATATATATATATATATATATATATATATATATATATATATATATATATATATATATATATATATATATATATATATATATATATATATATATATATATATATATATATGAGGCGCCTAGAGCCAAAGTAACGTAAGCGCCAGAAACAGAAAACGGATAAGAAAGCGATCAAAGTTTGGAACATTCAGAATGCAATATCTCCTCAATCAATTGAGATAGGAAGTAGGGCTTGGATTCAAAATGTTTGTTATTGCATGTGGTTTGCAGCCTATACCTAGGCATTTAGTGAAATTAAAGCATTCTGAAAGGCTAATGGATGACTACCTTTTTCATCCATTTTTTTTTGTTGAAAAAATAAATAAATAAAACACTTGCAATATTTTGTTTATCAAACATGCATGCATTGTTTATTCATGTTCCTGTGTCAAGTTGTTTCAACAGCATGTAGTTTATTGAGATTCACTACCATTGAACCCATTCTTGATTTGATGTACTAATTTTATTAAGCAAAAACGTAAGCGACACTCGTGCACGCACTTCATAATCTGACCACCTAATAACAGGGGAGAATGATAAACGGTAGAAAAATAGCTTCTGTATGTAGGCATTCTGTACTGCAAAATTACCAATGGCCCTAAATTCCCTGTAAAATTACATTACCGACAATGTAATTTTATCATAGCAGCCATCAACACAGGGAGGCCCCATTACCGGCGCTTGTACGTAGCGGCCTGTAGACCTGCTCACATATGCATCTCCCATATTCCTTCGTCTTTTAGCTAATTTTCTCTTCCACTCTGCAGGATTACGCACACTCTTCCTTCCCCTAGAGGATTCAGGCTCCTCATAGGGCATATTGTTGTCCGCCATAATGATGAAATCTTGCGTATTAGCAAGATTTCTTTTGATCTCTTTTGCAGAGATCTCCATTCTTGGAGATTTCAATGTTCACCACCAGCTTTGGCTTTCCTCTCCCTTCACTGACCATCCTGGTGAACTAGCCTACAACTTTGCTATCCTCCATGACCTAGAAGAATTGGTGCAACACCCTACTCGCATTCCTGACCGTCTTGGAGATACGCCCAACATTCTTGACCTTTTCCTGACCTCTAATCCTTCTGCTTATGTTGTCACCCTTTCTTCTCCGTTGGGCTCCTCCGATCACAATCTCATATCTTTATCTTGTCCTATCACTCCAATCCCTCCTCAGGATCACCCTAAGCGAAGGTGCCTCTGGTGTCTTGCCTCTGCCAGTTGGGGGGACCTGAGGAGGTATTTTGCTGATTTTCCTTGGAATGACTACTGCTTCCGTGTCAGAGACCCGTCATAACAGAGGTGATAGTGTTTGGCATGGAGGCGTACATTCCTCACTCTTTTTCTCGTCCTAAACCTTCTAAACCTTGGTTTAACACAGCTTGTTCTCGTGCTATACATGATAAAGAGGTGGCCCACAAAAGGTACTTAAGCCTTCCATCACCAGAATCTCATGCACTTTATATTTCTGCCCGGAACCATGCCAAGCCTGTTCTCCAAATAGCCAAAAACTCCTTCATTAGCAGAAAATGTCAAAACCTTTCAAGATTTAACTCCCCTCGTGATTTCTGGCATCTAGCCAAAAATATCTCCAGTAACTTTGCTTCTTCTTCTTTCCCTCCTCTTCTTCAACCAGATGGCACCACTGCTATCACATCTATTTCTAAAGCTGAACTCTTTGCTCAAACCTTTGCTAAAAACTCTACCTTGGACGATTCTGGGCTTGTTCCTCCCTCTCCTCCACCCTCTGACTACTTCATGCCATGTATTAAAATTCTTTGCAATAATGTTTTCCATGCCCTCGCTGGCCTAAATTCTCGGAAGGCTTATGGACCTGATGGGGTCCCTCCTATTGTTCTCCGAAACTGTGCCTCCGTGCTTGCACCTTGCCTAGTCAAACTCTTTCAGCTCTGTCTGTCAACATCTACCTTTCCTTCTTGCTGGAAGTTTGCCTACATTCAGCCTGTTCCTAAAAAGGGTGACCGTTCTAATTCCTCAAACTACCGTCCTATTGCTTTAATTTCCTGCCTATCTAATGGTTTTGAGTCTATCCTCAACAGGAAGATTCTTAAACATCTATCACTTCACAACCTTCTATCTGATCTCCAGTATGGGTTCCGTCAAGGCCGTTCTACTGGTGATATTCTGGCTTTCCTTACTTAGTCTTGGTCATCCTCTTTTAGAGATTTTGGTGAAACTTTTGCTGTTGCCTTGGACATATCAAAAGCTTTTGATAGAGTTTGGCACAAAGCTTTAATTTCCAAACTACCTTCCTATGGTTTCTATCCTTCTCTCTGTAACTTCATCTCAAGTTTCCTTTCTGACCGTTCTATTGCTGCTGTGGTAGACGGTCATTGTTCTTCTCCTAAATCTATTAACAGTGGTGTTCCTCAGGGTTCTGTCCTGTCACCAACTCTCTTCTTATTATTCATTAATGATCTTCTAAACCAAACTTCTTGTCCTATCCACTCCTACGCTGATGATACCACCCTGCACTTTTCCACGTCTTTTCATAGACGTCCAACCCTTCAGGAGGTAAACATAGCACGCAGGGAAGCCACAGAACGCCTGACTTCTGATCTTTCTAAAATTTCTAATTGGGGCAGAGCAAACTTGGTATTGTTCAATGCCTCAAAAACTCAATTCCTCCATCTATCAACTCGACACAACCTTCCAGACAACTATCCCCTCTTCTTCAATGACACTCAACTGTCCCCCTCTTTTACACTGAACATCCTCGGTCTGTCCTTTACTTATAATCTGAACTGGAAACTTCACATCTCATCTCTAGCTAAAACAGCTTCTATGAAGTTAGGTGTTCTGAGACGTCTCCGCCAGTTTTTCTCAACGCCCCCCCCAGCTGCTAATTCTGTACAAGGGCCTTATCCGTCCATGTATGGAGTATGCTTCACATGTCTGGGGGGGTTCCACTCATACTGCTCTTCTAGACAGGATGGAATCAAAAGCTTTTCGTCTCATCACCTCCTCACCTCTAACTGACTGTCTTCACCCTCTCTCTCACCGCTGCAATGTTGCATATCTAGCTGTCTTCTACCGCTATTTTCATGCTAACTGCTCTTCTGATCTTGCTAACTGCATGCCTCCCATCCTTCCGCGGCCTCACTGCACAAGACTTTCTTCTTTCTCTCACCCCTATTCTGTCCACTTCTCTAACGCAAGAGTTAACCAGAATTCTCAATCATTCTTCCCTCTCTCTGGTAAACTCTGGAACTCCCTGCCTGCTTCTGTATTTCCGCCTTCCTATGACTTGAATTCCTTCAAGAGGGAGGTTTCAAGACACTTATCCACCAATTTTTGACTACTGCCTTGACCCTTTTTCGAGACTGGCATTTCCGTGGGCATTTTTTTTATTGATTTTTGTTGCCCTTGGCCAGTGTCCTTCTTACATAAAAAAAAAAAATAAAATAAAAGAAAGGCAGAATGTTATTCAGTGGTGGCGAGCTGGCGGAAGGTACATGAGTGTCTGTGGGTGTGAGGTGTGGGGAGGCAGGCTGCTGTCAGTGGTGTTACGTGTAGCGCACCGCGTGCCCTTATTGGCTCGCTGGCTGCTAGGTGGGAATTACTTCATTCTGGCACCAGCCACTCATCGCCTTGCTTCGAGAGTGACACGGAGTCTACAGATAACTGCATTTGGGTGGATTTTCGATCCTATTGTGGTGTCCATTCTGATTTCTGCTCTGCTTTCTGCTACAGCAAAAAGGTGGGGGAAGACAATGCGATAAAAATTATCATTTCGGCCGGACAAGAGCCGACCACAAACGATTGCCCACGAACATACAGGAAGGTCATTCATCGCTCACTGTGCAATAGTTCGGTCTGCACACACACACAGCTGAGTAGAATAATATATATATATATATATATATATATATATATATATATATATATATATATATATATATATATATATATATATATATATATATATATATATATATAAGCTAGATCCTAATTTTAAACAGGATTCTTATATATATATATATATATATATATATATATATATATATATATATATATATATATATATATATATATATATATATATATATATATATTTCCTCTGATAAAGTTATATGAAACGTTGGAATGATGTTCCCATGTACTATGGTGTTAAGTTTACAAAATTATTGGTACTTCGAACTGCACTCTGCTCACCTTTGAATGGACCATTCCAATTGTTCCTGTCCAAGTCCCATTTGATAGTTTCACCCCAACGTTGCCTGGTATGTTCACATATTTTACTCTGTAAAAATAACAACAACAATAATAACAACAACAACAACAATAATAATAATGACAATAATAATAATAATAATAATAATAATGATAATAATAATAATAATAATAATAATAATAATAATAATAATAATAATAATAATAATAGCAATAATAATACTTGTACTACTACTGCTTTTACTTCTACTACTACTACTACTACTACTACTACTACTACTACTACTACTACTACTACTACTACTACTACTGCTACTAGTACTACTTCTACTACTACTACTACTACTACTACTACTACTACTACTACTACTACTATTACTACTACTGTTACTACTTCTACTTCTACTACACCTACGATAACTACTACTACTACTACTACTGCTCTTACTACTACTAGTACTACTACTTTTACAACATCTACTACTTCTGCTACTATTACTAGTAATAATAATAATAATAATAATAATAATAATAATAATAATAATAATAATAATAATAATAATAATAATACATAATAATAATAATATTAATAATAATAATAATAATAATAATCACAATAATTTATCTGTACTAGGTATACATATACATGGGTTAGCTCAGCAATAACACCACACATTCTTACACTTATCTTGCACTGTTTTATCCCCATCAGCCCATGCTGGAAAAGGAGCAAGGCCAAAAATAGTACACTAGTTTACCATTGTTCCATCATAATAAATAACGTGCACCTACCTGCACCAACTCCAATCCTGACACCATATCAGATTCAGAATACTTTTTTAGGAGAGCTCCTTACCTTAAATTGGTGCAAAAATCAAGTGCACCAACATGCATTTCCAGTGCACCGCGAGGTCACGTCATTTCCTCGTACTCACCATTGTGGCTCTCCATTCAACTCTGTTATGCTGAATAGCTCTTGCTTGCTCCACAATCATTCCTCCGTTATTGCGTGCTCTCTTTACACAGCTTGTCAACTTCAGGCGGGGATCTTCCCTTACCCTTCCACCACACTTATCTCACTTCAATATTTTCTTTACTAGTTTTGTATCCTTTTTGTATTTTTTGTTTTGATGTTTTGTATGCTTCTCCATGTTACTCAATAAATACTCCTCAAACAATTCGTTTTACATTACATTTAACCATTTCTTACTCAAATGGTAATAAATCTTAATCGTCTTCTTCTTATTATTATTGTTATCTGTCTGGTTTTGTATGTACATAAGACACCGTACAGCTAATGTCCACACTATAATATTGTATCTATCTATCTATCTATCTATCTATCTATATCTATCTTTATCTATCTATCTATCTATCTATCTATATCTATCTTTATCTATCTATCTATCTATCTATCTATCTATCTATTTATCTATCTATCAATCTATATATATATATATATATATATATATATATATATATATATATATATATATATATATATATATATATATATATATATATATATATATATTGTAATGTACAGCGAGATAACACAATAAAGAAAGAAAGAATGATGAAAGAGAAAATACAATAAACTAGAAGAGAGAGAGAGAGAGAGAGAGAGAGAGAGAGAGAGAGAGAGAGAGAGACCAGATACAAAATGCTGAGTGGCCTCTTGCTGCCAGTAAGTTACTATATGAATTTCCATGCCCAGACACTATCTTTCCCTGATTAATTTACCTTATTTCTTTTTGATCAATCAGTTTAAGTCACACACAGTTTACAACAGAAGAGTTGCTCTTAACAGTGAAAATAATCAGTGTTCATCTGGCTGCCTTTGTTTGCTCATGAGAATCTTTTAAAGGTAAAGTGTTTTATTGAAGTGAGACAGCGCAAGGAGCGGGTGTAGGCGCATGTCTGTATGTGTGTATGTCGCACCTCACATCACACCAACTTTTTCGCAACACCGCGGGAAGATGGTTGGAGCACTTTCCGACGCAAGACGCTACCCTGTTGTTAAAAGAAGCAGACGTAGCGAGACGTGCTCTAGTATTTACCGGAGACTTAGGCGGATATTGGATAGCCCGGTCAGTTGCTTTAAAAGTGAGTCATTATCGGCCATATATCCCGGCCTATTTATATAGAATAGGAGTCTCCGTAGCAATCTGCCAGTAAGTGTAGTAGTGAATTACACACTACACACAGGGAAGCGACTCCTCGGCTGTACAAGTGTACAAGTCGAGTTTTGTGCAAAGTGAGCGGTGACTGACCCTCCTGTGTGTTCGTGGGCACTCTTCCGTTTTGTAATAGTATTGTGTCTTTTGTTAGTCCCTGTTTGTTTTAAATGCTACTGTAGGATGAGGCAGTTTAGCAGCAGAGGACCTAAGTAATTAGCTGCGTAGTAAACTTTATTCCCTCCCTATGTCCTTACAAGGCATGTCGCCTAGGAGCCAATAAATAATACTACTCGGCTTGAGGCTATAACATTTTGTTGGGCAGTGGGAGGATTGTTACAGTGGGTGGAAGACCAATGGGGTATTATATCTCGATCATTGTTATTGTGTGTTAACTGTGAAAAAGGTGCAGGAGCCACAAGGCACCCTTTACATCCTATTTTGAGACCTGCACTGAATCCACGTAGGAGGTGGCACAATGAAGCTAGTCCAGTTGCGTCATCTTGGTGAATGAGCTGGGAATTATGGTCGTAACAGAAATTAGTAACCTCGCCTGGATGGCTGGGAGCTTCATTGCCATATGGGGCAACAGTTTCTTGTTTGTTTTATTGTCTTGTGTGTGCACACATTCAGCGTAAGCCATGGAGGGCAAGGCTAGTAGCAAGGGTGACTCGCGACCTAAGTCCTCTGCCCCTGCTGGAAGCGGCAGTGTAGATCTGGCCCAGCTCGGAGTGAGGACACTAGTCCTACACACAGCGTCCAGAGACATGTTAGCCTTGCCCGCAGCATTGGTGGCTTTTCTCAGACCGAAGGTATGTCTGTGGACATGAGATTCAAGCTGGAGATGAGGAAAATGGAGCTTGAGTCTGAGAAGGAGAGATAATTGAGAAGGCTCCAGTTGGAAACTGAAGCCGAGGAAAGGAGATTGAAGACTGAGGAGGCTAGAGAAGCCAGAAGACTTGGGACCGTGAAGGAGAAGGAAAGGAGATTACTTGAGGCCGAGAAGGAGAAGGAAGTGAGGTTACTTGAGGCGAAGAAGGAAACGAAGATGTATGAGAGAAAAGAGGCTGAGAAGAATAGGATATTTAAGTTCGAAAAGACTTGAATTGAAGTGAATTCATCTCATGGCTTGAGGAGAGAAGAAATTAAGAAGTATACAGTAGATAGTCAGGTGGTGAGGAGTTTGAAGTTGATACCAGAGTTTGATGAGAAAAAAAGGTAACGGAGTGGTTTTGGAGATTTGAAAAGAAAGCTTCAAAATATGATAGTCCTCAGGAGATATAAGTTGGCCTTGTAGCCAACATGTTGAAGGTTAAGGCCTTGAAGGTGTATGATTGGATGTCACAAGAGGATTTTGAGTATTACAAGGAGTTTAATGCTGACATCCTAAGAATTTATGAGCTGCGGCCGGAGGCATACAGGCTGCAGTTCCGTGGAGGAAAGAAGAGGCCTAGTCATACTTGCCTTGAGTGTGCTCGTTATCTTAAGTAGACATTTAAAAAAATGGTTTACTAGCGAGCAGGCCACCTCCTACCGTGAGTTAAAAAAAACTTGTGGTAATGCAGCAGTTCATTAGTGTGGCTAAGGAGTTAGTACCACCGCTCCGTGAGAAGGTTTAAATCCTTGAAGATAGCAGCTACGTGGGCAGATGACCACGTGTTGGCGCACCGGCTTGTGCCACGGTGGATTGCTGGTAAGTATGATGAGACTGGTGATGCGCCTGGTGGTACAGTTGGTGCCAGTTTGTCTGGGAGTGAACATTATAGTACTGGCTCCAGTGACAAATTCGTGCGTGTTAGCCCTGTTGGCAATAAGTCTCCACCCAGTCGACAACGGAGACAATCTGGGAGCATACAACACAGCACTCCCCGGTATAGCGTGCAGCCCACGTGTTATTACTGCAGAAATATGGAAAACTTCAAATTCAAATGTCCCAAATAAATAACAGCCACTACTTACAAAACACCCCAGAAACCCGTTTGATTGAGTCAAAGGGACTGAACCAGGAAGGTGATTAGATCGACACTGTTTAATCTTTTCTAATTGTTAATAGGTCTGGTACATGTTTGTTTTTAGTTCTGAAATCAAATATCATCTCCTTAGTTTTCTTTACATTGAGCTCCAAAAAATTTTGTTTACACCAATCAATAAATTTTTTTAACCTGAGTTAAATAGCCTTCATAATTATCATTTACAATTTTTCCTAAGATAACTGTATCATCAGCATATTTCACAATAGTACAGTCATCAATTCCACTTCTACAATCATCTGTGTACAAGGTTAAAAGAACAGGGGACAACACACAACCTTGTGGGGCTCCTGTGTTAGTTAATATCACATCAAAATTAACATTGTTTACATTGGTATACTGGGGTCTCTGGGATAAAAAGCTAAAAATCCATTTTAAGATATTTCTATTTACACCCATTTCTAGTATTTTATTGAGCAGAATATGAGGTTGCATTGTATTAAATGCTGAACTAAAATCAATAAACAGTGCTCTAATTTGTGATTTAGGCTTATCTAAACGTTTGTTAACATCATTCAATAATGTAAGTGTTACATCCTATACACTCCTATTATTACAATAAGCAAACTGCATAGGGTCTTTTATATTATTATTATTATTTTTTTTTCACAGATGTAATTTTTCAATACACTTTCTAAACATTTCATAATATTAGATGTTAATACTACAGGTCTAAAATCTTTGGGATCTTTTGGACAGTTAATTTTTGCAATAGGTTTTACACATGATGATGATGACACTGCCTTGCACTTACGCTGATGATACCGCCTTTTTGTAGACGTCCAACCCTTTAGAAAATAAACAGCTCGCGCAGGGTGGCCACAAAGCGCCTGACTTCTGATTTCCCTAAAATTTTTGATTGGGCAGAACAAACTTAAAATTGTTGAATGTCTATAAAATGCAATTCCTCCATCTGTCAACTGGATATAACCTTCCAGATAATTATCCCTCTTCTTGAAAGATACTCAACTGTGCCCCTCTTGTACACTGAACATCATCGATCTGAACATCATCGGTTTACTTAAAATCAAAAACTGGAAATGTTATATCTCATCTCTAACTAAAATAGCTTCTACGAAGTTGGGTGTTCTGTGTCATCTCCGCCAGTTTTTCTCACCCCCCGCCCTAATTGCTAATTTTGTACAGGGGCTTTACCCGTGCATGTATGGTGTATGCTACACATGTATGGGGAGCTCACACATACTGCTCTTTTAAACATACTGCTCTTTTTAGCCAAAGTTTTTCGTCTTACCAACTCCTCACCTCTAAATGAATGTGTTTAGCCTCCTTCTCATCGCTTCAATTTTGTATCTCTTGCAACGTTCTACCTTTATTTTCATCCTAAATGCTTTTCTGATCTTGCTAACTTCATGGCTTCCATGAGGGAAAGAAGAATGACCTGTGTATCACAGGTGAGCTGTGGGAAGGGAAAGAAAATCCAAGAATCATAATCGTATGGCAACCAGTCTTCCATTCATATCATGGGAATAATATATGTATATATATATATATATATATATATATATATATATATATATATATATATATATATATATATATATATATATATATATATATATATATATATATATATATATATATATATATATATATATATATATATATATATATATATATATATATATATATATATATATACCCCTGTTCATAATTAGCAGCTGGGGGGTGAAAAAAAAAAAAAAAACTGGCGGAGACGTCTCAAAACGCATAACTTTATATAAGTTGTTTTAGTTATAGATAAAATGTGAACTTTCCAGTTTAGATTATAAGCAAGAAGGCAAAGGTAGATGTTCCAGCAAGAAGCAAAGGTAGATGTTGACAGATAGAGTTACAAGAGTTTGACCAGGCAAGGTGCAAGGACACACGCGCAGTTTCAGAGAACAGGAAGGACCCCATCAGGTCCATAAGCTTTCCGAGGGTTTAGGCCAGCGAGGCCATGGAAAATACTATTGCGAAGAATTTTAATAAGTAGTATAAAGTAGTTAGAGGGTGGAGGAGAGGGAGGAACAAGCCGCCGTTCAAAGTAGAATGGAAGGGTTAAACTCTAGAGACAAATCTGATAGCAGTAGTGTCATCTGGTTGAAATATAGAAAGGAGGAAAAGAATACGCAATATTAATGTATATGTTTTTGGCTAGGTGCCAGGAGTCACGATGGAACTTGGATCCTGAAACATTTTGACACTTTCTATTAATGAAGTAGTTTTTGGCGAGTTGGAGAACATACTTGGCATAGTTAGGGGCAGAAATATAAAGTGCATGAGATTCTGGTGATGGAAAGCACATGTACCTTTTGTGGGCAACCTCTTTATCATGTATAGTACGAGAACAGGCTCTGTTAAACCAAGGTTTGGAAGGTTTAGGTCGAAAAAAAAGATTGAAGAATGTGTGCCTCCATGTCAGATACTATCACCTTTGCTATGTGCTCATCACACAGAGACAGGTCTCTGACACAGAAGCAGTAGTCATTCCAAGGTATCCCAACTAGTAGAGACAAAACGGCAAAGGGACCTCCGCTGATGGGGATCCTAAAGCAGGATCCTGAAGCAGAAGGATTAGAGGTTAGGATGAGGTCAAGAATGTTGGCCGTATCTCCATGACGGTCAGGAATATGAGCAGGATGTTGCACCAATTGCTCTAGGTCGTGGAAGATAGCAAAGTTGAAGGCTAGATCACCAGGATGGTCAGTGAAGGAAGAGGAAAGCCAATGGTGGTGGTGAACATTGAAGTCTATAAGAATGGAGAGCTCCACAAAAGGGAAGAGTGTCAGAATGTTCTTTACTCTGGAAGTTAAGTAGTCAAATAATTTCTTATAGTCAGAGGAGTTAAATGAGAGGTATACAACACATAAATTTTGTTTGAGACTGACTCTGTAGTTGTAGCCAGATGGTGGAAAACTCGGAAAATTCAAGAGCGTGGCCACAAGAGCAAATGAAGTTGCTGCGCCCATAGACGCAACATCCAGCTTTGGATTGAAAGTTAGTATTGAGAATGTAGGGGGGAACAGAAAAGTGGCTACTCTCAGTTGCCTCAGACACCTGTGATTCAGTGGGGGAAAAACAAAAATGAGGTTTAGTAGAGGAGAGGTGGTGTTCTAGAGATTGAAAATTATCTCTAAGACCATGAGTGTTGTAGATTTTAATGAAGAAAAAGTTGATAGGGGTGTCAAGACACAGGGTCGATACCAGAAAAGCAGTCTGACTTGGGGACATTCGTGGTCCCCTCTCCAGTTGAGGAATCCGAGGCTGGTGTAGGAGTCGCCATGATAATTTTGAATTTTGAGTGAAGGATCTGTGTGTAATTAGGTACTTGTAGTTTTGTGTGAAGGAAGAGAGTTGTCTTGAGAGGGCAAGCTGTGACCGTCCCCTTGTGTTATGAGACACAATGGAAACCATTGTGAGGTCATAAATGAGTTTAATGATAAGTTCACAGCACTCCCCTTGATCCAGTGCTTTAGACCTCATTGGAAATAATTATTGTTTCGGCAAATGCCTACTGCCTCATATATATATATATATATATATATATATATATATATATATATATATATATATATATATATATATATATATATATATATATATATATATATATATATATATATATATATATATATATATATATATATATATATATATATATATATATTATTTATCATTTACTACCACTAAGGCATGATAACATTTCCCTTTTCTTGACAACCTTTAGTTTATTGGGTACGGAATCAGCCAGCTTGTGGTGTATGTCAGGAGGAAGATTATTCCACACCTTTTGTATGGCCGATTTCAGCTTGGACAAAGAACTTCTATCCTGTTCTTTGAACATTTTTTTTTTCACAATATTCCACAGATCTCTTATTGGATTAAGATCTGGGTTGTTTCCTGGGCAGTCTATAATTCTTGAACCAGTCTATAACAATTTTCCTCGTATGGAACAATGCACTGTCTTGCATGAATATCTCAGCATTTTTTTTTTCATTAAGAAGTTTAGATATGTAGGGATTTTCCTTGATTTTCCTTTTTTCTAGGAAATATAACTGACTGACACCATGATACGAAATGGTTCCTCATATAAAACTTTAGGTGGGTGTTTCAGTGATTTTTCTTTGTAGCGTGGGTGGTAGCGGTCAGAGTTATGTGGCCTTTGAAGACGTCCAAGGGATGTACCAGTCACTGTACATGTTCTTTTATCTTAACAAATAATTGGTCTTATTTTGTCAATGGGCCAGGCGCTGTATTTCCTTGCATATGCCACACATTTGACCTTGTACTGATGTTTTAGAAATGGCTGTTGTGCCACGCGGTGAGACATAAGATCAAATGTTTCCTTAATGTAGGAAGAGACGTTGTAGACAGCAGATATCGATTTTTTTTTCAACTCGCGTGCTGTAACTGTTCATTTATTAGAAAATTGCTTTTTTGATAAAATTAAAAGTTCTGGAAGATAATGTGTGATGATCCAGGCCTTTTAATTTGAAATGGTACGCCGCCATCAACGCTTTCGTTGCATTTCTTCAATCTCCGCTGCACGCTCTTCTTTGACACGCCAGTCACATCAACTATCTGCTCTACGCTATAACCAGCGTTATATAGAGCGTGAATACGGGTCAAACTCTCTGTGGACAACTGTGGGTTATGCGTCATAACCCCATGAACGAATAGTAGTGGTAAAACAAATCGAACACAATTATGAAAATTGCTGGAGTGACGAGATTGATAGTTGTATCTACCCCCGCCCACAATGAGGTATTGATTAATATTGTTTCATTATGTGTGGGCATACTCTGCATCCCGGGAAACTTCCCAGTTATGCTATTTTTTTTTAAATGTTCTCTTAGAAACAGACTGTAGGATACTCAACCGAAATACGTATATTAATCGGTACATACTTTGGGATTTGATAGTTCAAACAATTCTAAGTGAAAAATTTTCTATACACATATACTGTGTTTCGCTTTATTTTTCGATAATTTTACTTGTAAATTGTGTGTTGCGGGAGCCGCTCTTTTGGGTGGTTTCCGCCTCCTCCCATCCCTCCTTGGCTCGTTACGTACTCGAGTGACGCTGCGCAGCATTATAATTTTTTTTGCGTATAATCTACAATGCCAAAGCCTAACGGGAAACAGTTATCAAATGCCATTACATTTTTGTATGTGTTAGTGAAGAAAATGTACAGTGAAGACAATGGAGTTGTTGTTAAGTGATACTTTATATATAAATATAAATATATATAGAGAGAGAGAGAGAGAGAGAGAGAGAGAGAGAGAGAGAGAGAGAGAGAGAGAGAGAGAGAGAGAGAGAGAGAGAGAGAGAGAGAGAGAGGTCAATTCATTTTATTATTATTATTATTATTATTATTATTATTATTATTATTATTATTATTATTATTATTATTATTATTATTATTATTATTATTATTTTTATTACTATTATTATTATTATTATTGTTATTATTATTATTGTTATTATTTATTTGTTCATTATTTATTTATTTATTTATCATTATTTTTATTTATTTGTTTTTTTTTTATGGCTCCTCTGCATGAATTGTTAAATTCCCGAAGAGTTGTGTTTCTTGAAAAAAACACGTGGCTGATCTACACGTGACTGATCATTAAAAGCGAACATACCTTTCCCACAGTCATTTCATTAACCCGTGATAGACATTTGCTTTTCTCTGAAATCTTTATCTTTATATTGGGGTATGGTAACTGTCTTCTTTTATTTGATACGTATCCTTGCCTCCATGCTGTATGTATCATATCAGGAGCATCCATTTTATTAATATGGGTCCTCCATTATTTAACATTACTGCACTTATGCCTGCAGTTTTCCTACCCTTCATTTTATTACGTTATCTACTTTTTCCTCAGGAATATCGATATTCATTAACCCTTCTAACACAATTCCACTCATTCTTACATTTATGTTTTTTTTATTTGTTTTCTATGTAAATACAACAACACAGTTTTTCGACCCTTCGATTGTTTCTTACTTATTTCGTATCAAACATGTTTGTTCTTAATTTAATTTCCACTACTACATTTTATGTTCACATATCCCATCACTTCTACTTCCCACTCACTTTATTTAGTTATATACTCATAAATTCATCCGCACTTAGCCATCAATTCAAGTATATTGGAACAACGATAATTTTTTCATATAAAAAATCCTTTTCCTATTGTTGGCTTTAGAATAATCACGTATTTTTCAGTTCAAAAGTCTTTTTTTTTTCTTCCAAACTCATCGATTGTAAGCAGGACCCAGTTTACATGAAGTTGGCATTCACGAAGTCTTCACCATTATTCTTACACGTTAGATATACTCCCGTGTTGACTATATACAAGATGTAGCACGAGTTTCTGCCGATGTTGCTAGAGGTTAAAGTATAGATTATTATAATTAGAAAATATTATTATTTATTTATTTTTTTTATTTTTTTTTGTAGGAAGGACACTGACCACGGGCAACAAAAATTCCAAAAAAAAGCCCAATAAAATGCCAGTCCCATAAAAAAAGGGTCCAAACCAGTAGTCAAATATTGAAGGATAAGTGTCTTGAAACCTCCTTCTTGAAGGAATTCAAGTCATAGGAAGGTGGAAATAACAGAAGCAGGCAGGGAGCTTCAGACTTTACCAGAGAAAGGGATGAATGATTGAGAATACTGGTTAACTCTTGCGTTAGAGAGGTGGACAGAATAGGGGTGAGAGAAAGAAGAAAGTCTTTTGCAGGGAGGCAACGGGAGGAGAGAAGGTATGCAGTTAGCAAGATCAGAAGAGCAGTTAGCATAAAAATAGCGGTAGAAGACAGCTAGAGATGCAACATTGCGGCGATGAGAGAGGAGTTAGAGTTAGAGGAGAGGAGTTGATGAGACGAATAGCTTTTGATTCCACCCTGTCTAGAAGAGCAGTATGAGTGGAACCCCTCCAGACATGTGAAGCATACTCCATACATGGACGGATAAGGCCCTTGTGCAGAGTTCGCAGCTGGGGGTGTGAGAATAACTGGCGGAGACGTCTCAGAACACCTAACTTCATAGAAGCTGTTTTAGCTAGAGATGAGATGTGAAGTTTCCAGTTCAGATTATAAGCAAAGGAGAGACCGAGGATGTTCAGTGTAGAAGAGGGGGACATTTGACTGTCATTGAGGGGATAGTTGTCTGGAAGGTTGTGTCGAGTTGATAGATAGAGGAATTGAGTTTTTGAGGCATTGAACAATACCAAGTTTGCTCTGCCTCAATCAGAAATTTTTGAAAGATCAGAAGGAAAGGTAGATGTTGACAGACAGAGCTGAAAGAGTTTGACTAGGCAAGGTGCAAGCACGGAGGCACAGTTTCGGAGAACAATAGAAGGGACCCCATCAGGTCCATAAGCCTTCCAAGGGTTTAGGCCAGCAAGGGCAAAGAATTTTAAGAGGCAGCATGAAGTAGTCAGAGGGTGGAAGAGAAGGAGGAAGAAGCCCAGAATCGTCCAAGGTGGAGTTTTTAGCAAAGGTTTGAGCGAAGAGTTAAGCTTTAGAAATAGATGTGATAGCAGTGGTGCCATCTGGTTGAAGTAGAGGAGGGAAAGAATATGAAGCAAAGTTATTGGAGATATGTTTTTGCCTAGATGTCAGAAGTCACAAGGGGAGTTAGATCTTGAAAGGTTCTGACACTTTCTGTTAATGAAGGAGTTTCTGGCTAGTTGGAGATCAGACTTGGCATGGTTCCGGGCAGAAATATAAAGTGCATGAGATTCTGGTGATGGAAGGCTTAAGTACCTTTTGTGGGTCACCTCTCTATCATGTATAGCATGAGAACAAGCTGTGTTAAACCAAGGTTTGGAAGGTTTAGGTCGAGAAAAAGAGTAAGGAATGTACGCCTCCATGCGTACATTATCACCTCTGTTATATGCTCAGCACACAAAGACGGGTCTCTGACAAGGAAGCAGTAGTCTTTCCAAGGAAAATCAGCATAATACATCCTCAGGTCCTCCAACTAGCAGAGGCAAAAAGGCAGAGGCACATTCGCTTAGCGGGATCCTGAGGATGGATTGGAGCTATAGGACATGATGCAGAGATGAGATTGTGATCGGAGGAGCCCAACGAAGAAGAAAGGGTGACAGCATAAGCAGAAGGATTAGAGGTCAGGAAAAGGTCAAGAATGTTGGGCGAATCTCCAAGACCGTCAGGAATACGAGTAGGGTGTTGCACCAATTGCTCTAGATCATGGAGGATAGCAAAGTTGAAGGCTAGTTCACCAGGATGGTCAGTGAAGGGAGAGGAAATCCAAAGCTGGTGGTGAACATTGAAGTCTCCAAGAATGGAGATATCTGCAAAAGGGAAGAGGGTCAGAATGTGCTCCACTTTGGAAGTTAAGAAGTCAAAGAATTTCTTATAGTCAGAGGAGTTAGGTGAGAGGTATACAGCAAAGGTAAATTTAGTTTGAGAGTGATTGTAGTCGTAGCCAGATGGTGGAAAACTCGGAAAATTCAAGAGAGTGGGCAAGAGAGCCCACGCTCTTGACTTTGGATTGAAAATGAGGATAGAGAAAGTAGGAGGGAACAGAAAAGGGGCTACTGTCAGTTGCCTCAGACACCTGAGTTTCAGTGAGGAAAAGAAGATGAGGTTTAGAAGAGGAGAGGTGATGTTCTACAGATTGAAAATTAGATCTTAGACCGCGAATGTTGCAGAAGTTAATGAAGAAGAAGTTGATGGGGGGTGTCAAGACACTTAGGGTCGTCGACAGAAAGGCAGTCCGACCTGGGAACATTTATGGTCCCCTCCCCAGATGGGGAGACTCCGAGGCTGGTGTAGGAGTCGCCATGATAATTTTAACATTTTTGAGTTAAAGGTGTGTGTGTGTTATTAGGTGTTCATAATTTTGTGTGTAGGAAGAGATTTGTCTTTAGAGGGCAGGCTGTGACTGCCCCCTTGTGTTGTGAGACAGAAAGGGAAACGTTTGGTGAGGTAACAGCTGGGTTTAATGATAAGTTCACAGCACTCCCTGAACAGTGCTTTAGACCTCACTGGGAGTAATTATCTGTCTTCTCCCTTAAATACACATGTATTTTGAGGCCACTGTTGGTTTGTGATGGACAGTGGCTTGTCGTCTCTCAGTGTGTAATCAATCATTATCGGAGTTTTAGCTGCCATGGGTCATTGTTGTTAAGGCGTAGTTTTCCTGAAAGATAAATTATACTACCAGATAACATAGTAGACCTGCAAACTGACTGGTTGTTACCTCCCTTCAAAACCCTAGACAAGGTTGCATCACTATTCTTGAAGTACCAGTGGCAAGGTTGCTAGATTTGTCCTTACAATGATAATTTTTCAAAACTGTACTATTCGCGCGTGTTTCATGTCTTCTGGTAGTAAATTTACCGTCAGTTTCGTCTCAAACCTAACAGTGAGCTGTAGTCAAAAGCCGTACGTGTTCAGTACCTGTACGGTACACAGTGATTACTTGCACCTCCTGACACCCTGACTTTCTCGGGAGCTGACGCTGCTCTTTCAGATAAACCCAGTGTGGTGCGGACTACTCTACCTGAGACGTAAACAGTTGTTAAATTTGTTGATATGTACCACGTTGCAATGCTATGTCTGTCAATTATTTACTCCTATGGTATATGATAAAATTATGAAACGGTATTCTGTTTTGAAAATTTTTTTTTTTCTCCATTTCACGGCGAATCTGTTCTACTTTATCCCTAAACGTCTAGCATGTCTATTCCACAATGTGACATACCTATCCTATACTATACGGATGGTGCATCACATTGTTGTGTCATTAAAAGCGAGCATACCCTTCCCCAAACGAACAACAGTAGCCTCTTCTTTATTTCATTACCGAGTTATCTCTATCATTTATTATAACCAATTATAGTTGATGTAGACTCTTTTAATTTAAGTAACTTAAGTATGACGAATGTTTTTTTTTTTTTTTTGGTATGTAGCCTTTTGAAGTCACATAATAATACAATATCTCTATGTTATCCTTGTAATATTTGAATATATATATATATATATATATATATATATATATATATATATATATATATATATATATATATATATATATATATATATATATATATATATATATATATATATATATATATTTATTTATTTATTTATACATACGTAAAGTTCATTGCTGTAGCAATGAATTTGGTGGTTTCCGCCATAGCTCCTTCGAAGACAAGACGGCGACCCCCATCAGCATTTGGGTCCTCAATCCAATCCAATTTGTGATGAGGGTGTAAGAAGACCGCCACAACCAACTGCGGTGCTGACGAGAATCTATACAATATATATATGCATATATGTATATATATATATATATATATATATATATATATATATATATATATATATATATATATATATATATATATATATATATATATATATATATATATATATATATATATATATATATATATATATATATATATATATATATATATATATATATATATATATATATATATATATATATATACATACACAGAGAGAGAGAGAGAGAGAGAGAGAGAGAGAGAGAGAGAGAGAGAAAAATTGTTTCGATAAATTATATGAATTTGGGTGTGAAATTACATCTATCTCCCCCGCCGGCAATACTTACATTGAATATTTGTCAGGAAAAAGATGAAGTGATGACGTTGATTTTAGACCACCCTTTGCCGTCCATGAAGCAATTCTCATTGGCGCCGATTTTATTGGAGCATATGGTAGTCGGACATAAGCACTTACACTAATTGGAAGATTATATATATATATGTATATATATATATATATATATATATATATATATATATATATATATATATATATATATATATATATATATATATATATATATATATATATATATATATATATATATATATATATGTATTTCTTTATATATATATATATATATATATATATATATATATATATATATATATATATATATATATATATATATATATATATATATATATATATATATATATATATATATATATATATATATATATATATATATATATATATATATATATATATAAGCTGTCTCAACTGCGATAGGATGTAAAGTCACCATTATAAGCGAAGGACAGACCAAGTGTGATCAGTTTAGAAAATGGGTTCAGTTGAGTGTCATTCAAAAGGAAGGGATAGTTATTTGAAATGTTGTGTCCAGTTGATAGATGAAGAAACTGAATATATATATATATATATATATATATATATATATATATATATATATATATATATATATATATATATATATATATATATATATATATATATATATATATATATATGAGCTGTCTCAACTGCGATAGGATGTGAAGTCACCATTATAAAAGCAAAGGACAGACCAAGGGTGATTAGTTTAGAAAATGGGTTCAGTTGAGTGTCATTCAAAAGGGAGGGATAGTTATTTGAAATGTTGTGTCCAGTTGATAGATGAAGGAACTGAATCTTTGGCATATGTAACAATAGTAAATTTGCTCTGTTGCAAACAAAAATTTTAGAGATCTTGTGAAGCCTACTCCATACAAGGACAGATAAGTCCCCCGTACATAACAGCAGCGAAATGGATGAGAAAAACTGGCGGAGATGTCTCAGGACACCTAACTTCATAAAAGCTATTTTAAGTAAAGATAAGATGAGAGGTTTCCAGTTTAGATTATAAGGACAGAACGAGGAAAGAGGAAGACTGTTGAGTGTCATTAAAGAAAAGGGGATAGTTGTCTGGGAGGTTGTGTCGAGTTGATAGATGGAATAATTGAGTTTTTGAGGGATTGTACAATAGTCAAGCGTTCTCTTGCTTCCCCGGGTGAGCTATTTACTGTCTGAATGGTTGGATATTTACGAAAAAAACGTGGAAAACTGCAGGGTGGTATCAGTAGCGTAGGTGAGACTAAGACAAGCAGTTTGGCTTAGAACATAATGATAAATAGGAAGAGAGTGGGTCACAGCACAGAACCATGAGGACCACAAATGTTAATTGACATAGATTAGGAAGAGTGACCGTCTTCCACAGCAACAATAGAACGGTCAGAGAACAAACTTGAAATAAAGTTAGAGAGAAAATGATAAAAGCTGTAAGAGGGTAGATGGAAATCAAAGCTTTGTGCTAAACTCTCTCAAAAGCTTCTGATACGTCGAGGGTAACTGCTGAAACACACTACTTGTATTCCTGACAGTCTTGAAGATACACCCAACATGATTTTTTTTTTCCCAGCCTTTAATCTTTCTGGTTATGCTGTCTCCCTATTTTCTCTGTAGGGTTCTTCCAATCACTTCATAGCTGTATCTTAGTCTATCGTTCCAATCCATTCTCATGTTCCCCAAAGCGGAGGTGCCTCTGGGGTTTTGCCACTGCTTATTTTGGGGGACATGACGAGGATGTTATTCTGATTTTCATTAGAATGACAAATGTTTCCGTGTGAGAGACCCTTCTTTGTGTGTTGAGCGCATAATAAAAGTGATAGTGTCTGGCATGGAGGCATATATTCTTCACTGTTTCTCTCAATTTAAACCTTCCAAGCCTTGCTTTAACACAGCCTGTTCTCGTGCTATACATGATAACGAATCTCATAGATTTCTTATTACTTCCCGGAACCATGCCAAGTTTATTCTCCAACTAGCCAACAACTATCTTATTAATAGAAAGTGCAAAAAAATCTTTCAAGATCTAACTCCACTCGCGACTTCTAGCACATAGCTGAAAAAATAAATAAATAGATAAAAAAAATTATATATATATATATATATATATATATATATATATATATATATATATATATATATATATATATATATATATATATATATATATATATATATATATATATATATATATATATATATATATATATATATATATATATATATTTCATGTTGCATCTTCATGTTTCCATCTTTTATTTCAACCTGAAAGCACCACTATCATTTCATCTACTTCTAAAGCTGAACCCGCTGTTCAGATATTAGCTGGCAACTCTACCTTGGATGATTCATGGTTTGTTCTTATCTCTCATCCACACTCCGACTACTTTATATTACCCCATAACATCCTTCGCAGTGATGTTTTCCATGCCCTCGCTGGCCTTAACCTTCGGAAGGTTTATGGACCTGGGTTTTCCCCTATTATCCTCCGAAACTGTGCCACCATTCATGCACCATGCATACTCAAACTCTTCCATGTCTGTCTGTCAAAATCTACCTTTATTTCTTCCGGAGGTTTACCTGCATTCAGCATGTTCTTGAAAAAGGTGACCGCTTTAGCTTTAGCTGCCTGAGAAAACAAGAGGTGAAATGGCATCAAGAGGATGCAATTATTCTCCACAAAAGGTACTTCAGCCTTCCATCACCAGAATCTCATGCACTTTATATTTTTGCTCGAAACCATGCCACGTCTGTTCTTCAAATAGCCAAAAACTGCTTCATTAACAAAGTGTCAAAATCTTTCAAGATCTAACTCTCCTCGTGACTTCTGGCATCTTGCCAAAAATATCTCCAATAGCTTTGCTTCTTCTTTTTCTTTTCCTCCTTTATTTCAACCAGATGACACCACTGCTATCACATCTATCTCTAAAGCTGAGCTCTTCGCTCAAACCTTTGCAAAAAAATTTACCTTGGACGATTCAGGGCTTCTTCCTCCCTCTCCTCCACCTCTGACAACTTCATGCTACTACCTATTAAAATTATTCGCAATGATGTTTTCCATGCCCTCACTGGCCTAAACCCCCGGAAGGCTTATGGACCTAATGGGGTCGCTCCTATTGTTCTCCGAAACGGTGCCTCCGTGCTTGCACCTTGCCTAATCAAACTCTTTCAGCTCTGTCTGTCAACATCTACCTTTCCTTCATGCTGGAAGTTTGCCTACATTCAACCTGTTCCTAAAAAGGGTGACTGTTCTAATCCCTCGGACTACCGTCCTATTGCTTTAATTTCCTGCCTATCTAAACATCTATTACTTCACAACCTTCTATCTGATCGCCAGTATGGGTTCCGTCAAGGCCACTCTACTGGTGATCTTCTGGCTTTCCTAACTGAGTCTTGGTCATCCTCTTTTAGAGATTTTGGTGAAACTTTTGCTGTTGCCTTGGACATATCAAAAGCTTGTGATAGAGTCTGGCACAAAGCTTTGATTTCCAAACTACCCTCCAACATCTTCTATCCTTCTCTCTGTAACTTCGTCTTAAGTTTCCTTTCTGACCGCTCTATTGCTGCTGTGGTAGACGGTCACTGTTCTTCTCGTAAATCTATTAACAGTGGTGTTCCTCGGGGTTCTGTCCTGTCACCAACTCTCTTCTTATTATTCATTAACTATCTCCTAAACTAAACTTCTTGTCCTATCCACTCCTACGCTGATGATACCACCCTGCACTTTTCCACGTCTTTTCATAGACGTCCAACCCTTCAGGAGGTAAACATTTCATGCAGGGAAGCCACAGAACGCTTGACTTCTGATCTTTCTAAAATTTCAGATTTGGGCAGAGCAAACTTAGTATTGTTCAATGCCTCAAAAACTCAATTCCTCCATCTATCAACTCGACACAACCTTCCAGACAACTATCCCCTCTTCTTCAGTGACACTCAACTGTTCCCCTCTTCTACACTGAACATCCTCGGACTGTCCTTTACTTATAATCTGAACTGGAAACTTCACGTGTCATCTCTAGCTGAAACAGCTTCTATGAAGTTAGGTGTTCTGAGACGTCTACGCCAGTTTTTTCTCACCCCACCAGCAGCTAACTCCGTACAAGGGCCTTATCTGTCCATGTATGGAGTATGCTCCACATGTCTGGGGGGTTTCCACTCATACTGCTCTTCTAGACAGGGTGGAATCAAAAGCTTTTCGTCTCATCAACTCCTCTCCTCTAACTCACTGTCATCAGCCTCTCTTTCACTGCCACAGTGTTGCATCTCTAGCTGTCTTCTACCGCTATTTTCATGCTAACTGCTCTTCTGATCTTGCTAACTGCATGCCTCCCCTCCTCCCTGCACAAGAGTTTTTTTCTTTCTTTCACCCCTATTCTGTCCACCTCTCTAACGCAAGAGTTATCCAGTATTCTCAATCATTCATCCCTTTCTCTGGTAAACTCTGGAACTCCCTGCCTGCTTCTGTATTTCCACCATCCTATGACTTGAATTCCTTCAAGAGGGACGTTTCAAGACACTAATCCATTAATTTTTGATAACTGCTTTGATCCTTTTATGGGACTGGCATTTCAGTGGGCATTTTTTTTATTTGATTTTTGTTGCCCTTGGCCAGTGCCCTTCCTACATAAAAAAAAATAAAATAATAATAATTCAAACTTTGCACCATAGTGTGTCTTCCTTTATTCCTCCTCTCATCAAACCATGAAGTGAATTAACTTCTATTTGAGTCTTCTCCAACTCAAATAGTCTGTTCTTCTCAGCCTCTTCCCTTTAATACATCCTTGCCTTCTTCTCTTTTTCTGCTTCGAGTAATCTCATCTCATCTTTTTTTGCCTCAAGCAACCTTAGCTGCTCCTTTTCAAGTAATCTTGCCATCTCCTCGGTCGTCAGCCTCCTGGCTTCCCTAACCTTGTCAACCTTCAATCTCCTTTACTCAGCCTCAACTTCCAACTGAAGCCTTCTCAATTCTTTCTCCTTCTTTGCTTCTATATTAAATCTTTTAGCCTCTCTAGCCTCCTTCTCAGCTTCCAGTTCTATTCTTCTCATTTTTAATTTGAATCTAATCTACTCAGAGATATCTTCTGTCTGGGAAATTCCCCAGTACTGTGGGTAGGACTTAAATGTCCTCGAGCACTATTTGCGGGACTGTCCTCACACCAAACTACGTCAAATTTGCACTGCCATTTCCGGCAGAGGCAGGAGACTTGGGTCGTGAGCCGATCCTGCTACCAGCCTTTCCCTCCATGACGCAAGCTGAGTATGGGGACACAAAGGGCAACGGAACAAACAACAAGCAATTGTCGCCCCCACGTGGCTACGGAGCTTCCAACAATCCTGACTAGGTTACCAATTTTTGTTACGACCAGATTCCGCCCCTCCCATAGTTGCCACTATCTCGGGTCAGCTCCCATAGACTACCACCTAAGTAATCTAGTGCAGGGCCTAACTATGGGTTCACAGGGTCCTTCTGGTCTCCTGCCCCCTTAAAGACATAGTCATAACACCAGGTTTGGCCCTTCTCACGGTTGCCACTAAGTCGGGTCAGCCTCACTGAACTACGAACTATGTAGTTTAATGCAGGGGTCAATACCTCCTTCACAGAGTCCTTCAGGTCTCCAGTGTTGAGTTAAATAAATGAGATCGCTAACCTGTTTCCTCTCCTACAGGTAAGGGAATATTGCAACTGCTAAGTAAGTCCACCTCGCTGAACCTAATGGGGTCCCTCCTATTGTTCTCCAAACCGGGCCTCCGTGCTTGCACCTTGCCTAGTCAAAGTCTTTCAACTTTGTCTGTCAACATCTATCTTTCCTTCTTGCTGGGAGTTTGCCTACATTCACCCTGTTCCCAAATCTTTTGACCGTTCTAAACCCTCAAAGTACCGTCCTATTGCTTTAATTTCCTGCATATTTAGAGTTTTTTAATCTTTCCTCAACAGGAAGATTCTTAACATCCATCACTTCACAACCTTCTATCTGGTCGCCAGTATGGGTTCCGTCATGGCCGCTCTACTGGTGATCTTCTAGTTTTCCTTATTGAATCTTGGTCATCCTCTTTTAGGAATTTTGGTGAAACTTTTGCTGTTGTCCTAGACATATAAAAATCTTTTGATAGAGTCTGGCACAAAACTTTGATTTCCAAATTATCTTCCTATGGCCTCTGTCCTTCTCTCTGTAACTTTATCTCTAAGTTTCCTTTCTAACCGTTCTATTGCTGTTGTGGAAGACGGTCACTGTTCTTTTCCTAAATCTGTTAACAGTTGTGTTCCTCAGGGTTCTGTCCTGTCACTCACTCTCTTGTTATTATTCATCAGTGACCTTATTATCCTATCCACTCCTCTCCACTCCTACGCTGATGGTATCACCTTTCACTTTTCCACGTCTTTTAGGAGAGGTCCAACCCTTCAGGAAGTAAACAGTTCAAGCAGGGAAGCCACAGGACGCCTGATTTCTGATCTGTCTAAAATTTCTGACTGGGGCAGAGCAAACTTGGTATTGTTCATTGCCTCAAAAACTCAATTCCTTCATCTCAACACAACTCAACACAACCTTCCAGACAACTATCCCCTCTTCTTTAATGACACCCAACTGTCCCCCTCTTCTATACTGAACATCCTGGATCTGCCCTTTACTTATAATCTAAACTGAAATTTCATATTTTAGTCCAGCTAAAACAGCTTCTAAGAAGTTAGTCGTTCTGAGACCTCTCCGCCAGTTTTCCTCAACGCCCCAGATACTAAGTCTGTATAAGGGCCTTTTCCGTCCATGTATGGAATATCCTTCACATTTCTGGGGGGCTCCACTCATACCGCTTTTATAGACAGAGTGGAATGAAAAGCTTTTTCGTCTCATTAACTCCTCTCCTCTAACCAACTGTCTTTAGCCTCTCTCTCATCGCCGCAATGTTACATCTCTAGTTATCTTCTACCGCTATTTTCATGGTAACTGCTCTTCTCATCTTGTTAACTGCATGCCTCCCCTCCTCCCATGGGTTCGGTGCATAAGACCACTATTCTGCCCACCTCTTTAATGGAAGAGTTAACTTTGCTTTGAGAGTTCCTTTGAATAATTAAATAATGTCTAATCAAACAAAGACTCTTTAATATATATATATATATATATATATATATATATATATATATATATATATATATATATATATATATATATATATATATATATATATATATATATATATATATATATATATATATATATATATATATATATATATATATATATATATATATATATATATATATATATATATATATATATATATATATATATATATATATATATATATATATATATATATATATATATATCCTCTGGGTCTTCGTGCTTTTATCTGCCTTACTGGTGTATGTCTGCCCTATGTCCTGGCTTAACACCGACTGGCTCGTAGGAAAGCGACTCTGGCCCTTGTCTCAGGCCTGGAAAATCTATAGACCACGATTACATAGTACGGGTGTTAGGGTTTCACTAGAATGGTGAAACAAATTTAAGACTACGCCGCATAATTATTGGTAATGAAAAAAAAAATAAATGTAAGTGCATTGGTGAAGAAATGGAGCGATGTGGGACGCTGCAAGCTGAGGATGCTCCTTTAACTGTCTCTCCATACTATGTAAAATGTTGTCAAACATTTTGGAACGCTACACAACCATGTCTGTGGTAAGGAACTTCTTCACGAACCTCATCGCTCAATTTCTGTACCAATATACTTAGAGTCTTTTCATTCCCTACAGTTATCCGGCGTAGTTTTATATTTATTTCACCATTCTAGTGAAACACTAACACTGGTGGTACGTAATCGTTGCCTGTATATTTTCCAAGCATCACACATCACCTTAGTAGAAAACTTTATTTAAAAATATTTTCTTAGCCAAAAACAAAGACCGGTCACAAAAATATAACTACCTCTTACACGAATATGTCGAGTACTGAATCCGTTACTTTGTGCTTTCAAAAACATATGAGGGAATAATTTAAGTAGCAATACAGTTATTTTCTCACAGAAGACTTTTTTTTCAGACCGAGAAGAGGCAAGTTGCCAGTTTGTGCAATGTAACGCTCACGTTATATAAGTGTGTGTGAGTGTGTGTGTGTGTGTGTGTGTGTGTGTGTGTGTGTGTGTGTATATATATATATATATATATATATATATATATATATATATATATATATATATATATATATATATATATATATATATATATTTTTTTTTTTACTGAAATACTTGACTTTATTTCAAGTGGTAGACTATTCCATATCTTCAGACCTTTCACTCTAATACTTCTGCATGGACTATTCTACAATAAGGAATTGTTAGGTCATTATGTCATGTGTTGAAATTATATGAAAGTAATTGAAAAATAAATAATGGAATTTTAATACAAAACCACAGGTCTGCAAAATAATATGTTCGGAAGTTTTAAGACTTTGTTATCACTTAACCGTAAAGTATAGCAGGTGCAGAGAGAGAGAGAGAGAGAGAGAGAGAGAGAGAGAGAGAGAGAGAGAGAGAGAGAGAGAGAGAGAGAGAGAGAGAGAGAGAGACTTACCTATTTCGCATGGTATTTCTGAATAACAAAACACTATTTGTTTCAGAAAGCAGAGGAGAAAGTTCGTGGAGGCTCCCATGTGGTACATTAGTTAGAATGAGAATCTTCGTAGGCCACCGAAGAAGGCCAGCTTCGGAACACAACTTTGCCATTTCACTGAGATAAGTTGGATTGTCGCTTACTACAATCACCATCACTCTTAAAGGTGATATAACAAGCTAGTGATCGAAGAAAAGAAAAAGTAAATGAGTGCCAAGTGTAAGGATACTGTTAAATAATAAATATTCACACACACACACACACACACACACACACACACACACACACACACACACACACACACACACATGCTGAATATATATATATATATATATATATATATATATATATATATATATATATATATATATATATATATATATATATATATATATATATATATATATATATATATATATATATATATATATATATATATATATATATATATATATATATATATATTTTTTTTTTTTTTTTTTTTTCTTTTTATGTAGAAAGGATACTGGCCAAGGGCAACAAAAATCTGATAAAAAAATGCCCACTGAAATGCCAGTCCCATAAAAAAGGTCAAAGCAGTGGTCAAAAATTGGTGGAAAAGTGTCTTGAAACCTCCCTATTGAAGGAATTCAAGTCAAAGGAAGGTGGAAATACAGAAGCAGGCAGGGAGTTCCAGAGTTTACCAGAGAAAGGGATGAATGATTGAGAATACTGGTTAACTCTTGCGTTAGAGAGGTGGACAGAATAGGGGTGAGAGAAAGAAGAAAGTCTTGTGCAGCGAGGCCGAGGAAGGAGGGGAGGCATACAGTTAGCAAGATCAGAAGAGCAATTGGCATGAAAATAGCGGTAGATGACAGCTAGATATGCAACATTGCGGCGGTGAGAGAGGGGCTGAACACAGTCAGTTAGAAGAGAGGAGTTGATGAGACGAAAAGCTTTTGATTCCACCATGTCTAGAAGAGCAGTATGAGTGGAACCCCCCCAGACACGTGAAGCATACTCCATACATGGACGGATAAGGCCCTTGTACAGAGTTAGCAGCTGGGGGGGGTGAGAAGAACTGGCGGAGACATCTCAGAACACCTAACTTCATAGAAGCTATTTTAGCTAGAGATGAGATGTGAAGTTTCCAGTTCAGATTATAAGTAAAGGACAGACCGAGGATGTTCAGTGTAGAAGAGGGGGACAGTTGAGTGTCATTGAAGAAGAGGGGATAGTTGTCTGGAAGGTTGTGTCGAGTTGATAGATGGAGGAATTGAGTTTTTGAGGCATTGAACAATACCAAGTTTGCTCTGCCCCAATCAGAAATTTTAGAAAGATCAGAAGTCAGGACACCTATGAAAAGACGTGGAAAAGTGCAGGGTTGTATCATCAGCATAGGAGTGGATAGGACAAGAAGTTTGGTTTAGAAGGTCATTAATGAATAATAAGAAGAGAGTGGGTGACAGGACAGAACCCTGAGGAACCCCACTGTCAATAGATTTAGAAGAACAATGACCGTCTACCACAGCAGCAATAGAACGGTCAGAAAGGAAACTTGAGATGAAGTTATAGAGAGAAGGATAGAAACCGTAGGAGAGTAGTTTGGAAATCAAAGCTTTGTGCAAGACTCTATCAAAGGCTTTTGATATGTCCAAGGCAACAGCAAAAGTTTCACCAAAGTCTCTAAAAGAGGATGACCAAGACTCAGTAAGGAAAGCCAGAAGATCACCAGTAGAGCGGCCTTAACGGAACCCATACTGGCGATCAGATAGAAGGTTGTGAAGTGATAGATGTTTAAGAATCTTCCTGTTGAGGTTAGATTCAAAAACTTTAGATAGGCAGGAAATTAAAGCAATAGGACGGTAGTTTGAGGGATTAGAACGGTCACCCTTTTTAGGAACAGGTTGAATGTAGGCAAACTTCCAGCAAGAAGGAAAGGTAGATGTTGACAGACAGAGCTGAAAGAGTTTGACTAGGCAAGGTGCAAGCACGGAGGCACAGTTTCGGAGAACAATAGGAGGGACCCCATCAGGTCCATAAGCCTTCTGAGGGTATAGGCCAGCGAGGGCATGGAAAACATAATTGCGAAAAATTTTAATACGTGGCATGAAGTAGTCAGAGGGTGGAGGAGAGGGAGGAACAAGCCCTGAATCGTCCAAGGTAGAGTTTTTAGCAAAGGTTTGAGCAATGAGTTCAGCTTTAGAAATAGATGTGATAGCAGTGGTGCCATCTGGTTGAAGTAGAGGAGGGAAAGAAGAAGAAGCAAAGTTATTGGAGATATTTTTGGCTAGATGCCAGAAATCACGAGGGGAGTTAGATCTTGAAAGGTTTTGACATTTTTTTGTTAATGAAGGAGTTTTTGGCTAGTTGGAGAACAGACTTGGCATGGTTCCGGGCAGAAATGTAAAGTGCATCAGATTCTGGTGATAGAAGGCTTAAGTATCTTTTGTGGGCCACCTCTCTATCATGTATAGCACGAGAACAAGCTGTGTCAAACCAAGGTTTAGAAGGTTTAGGAAGAGAAAAAGAGTGAGGAATGTACGCCTCCATGCCAGACACTATCACCTCTGTTATGCGCTCAGCACACAAACACGGGTCTCTGACACGGAAGCAGTAGTCATTCCAAGGAAAATCAGCAAAATACCTCCTCAGGCTCCCCCAACTAGCAGAGGCAAAACGCCAGAGGCACCTTCGCTTTGGGGGATCCTGAGGAGGGATTGGAGTGATAGGACAAGATAAAGATATGAGATTGTGATTGGAGGAGCCCAACGGAGAAGAAAGGGTGACAGCATAAGTAGAAGGATTAGAGGTCAGGAAAAGGTCAAGAGTGTTGGGCGTATCTCCAAGACGGTCAGGAATACGAGTAGGGTGTTGCACCAATTGCCCTAGGTCATGGAGGATAGCAAAGTTGTAGGCTAGTTCACCAGGATGGTCAGTGAAGGCAGAGGAAAGCCAAAGCTGGTGGTGAATATATATATATATATATATATATATATATATATATATATATATATATATATATATATATATATATATATATATATATATATATATATATATATATATATATATATATATATATATATATATATATAGAGAGAGAGAGAGAGAGAGAGAGAGAGAGAGAGAGAGAGAGAGAGAGGGAGAGAGAGAGAGAGAGAGAGAGAGAGAGAGAGAGAGAGAGAGAGAGAGAGAGAGAGAGAGAGAGAGAGAGAGAGAGAGAGAGAGAGAGAGAGAGAGAGAGAGAGAGAGAGAGAGAGAGAGAGAGAGAGAGAGAGAGAGAGAGAGAGAGAGAGAGAGAGATAATGGTCGTTAATGACAAACTGGTGTTATTTGCACTTACCTCACTGTCTCTTTGGGTAACAGATGATATGTTTACCTTTTTGATCGTTGGCAACAAATTTTTCACCCCTTCTTTGAAGATAGTAAGACCTCTTGACGTTTGGTTTCCAAACACATCCTATATGTAATGAAATAATGTATCAGCAGGTAAACATTTCACACAGGGAAGGCACAGAACGCTTGACTTCTGATCTTGCTAAAATTTCTGATTGGGGCAGAGCAAACTTGGTATTGTTCAATTCCTCAAAAACTAAATTCCTCCATATTTCAACTCAACACAGCATCTTTCAACTCAACACAACCTTCCAGACAACTATCCCCTCTTCTTCAATGACACTCAACTGCCCCCCTCTTCTACACTGAACATCCTCGGTCTGTCCTTTACTTATAATCTGAACTGGAAACTTCACATCTCATCTCTAGCTAAAACAGCTTCTTTGAAGTTAGGTGTTCTAAGACGTCTCCGCCAGTTTTTGTTACCCCCCAGCTGCTAATGCTGTAGAAGGGCCATATCCGTCCATGTATGGAGTATGCTTCACATGTGTGGGGGGGGGTTCCACTCATACTGCTTTTCTAGACAGGGTAGAATGAAAAGCTTTTCGTCTCATCAACTCCTCTCCTCTAACTGACTGTCTTCAGGCTCTCTCTCACCGCCGCAATGTTGCATGTCTAGCTGTCTTCTATCGTTATATTCATGCTAACTACTCTTCTGATCTTACTAACTGCATGCCTCCCTTCCTCCCGCGCCCTCGCTGCACAAGACTTTCTTCTGTCTCTCATCCCTATTCTGTCCACCTTTCTAACGCAAGAGTTAACCAGTAGTCACAATCATTTAATCCTTTCTCTGGTAAACTCTGGAACTCCCTGCCTGCATCTGTATTTCCACCTTCCTATGACTTGAATTCCTTCAAGAGGGAGGTTTCAAGACACTTATCTATCATGTTTTGACTACTGCTTTGACCCTTTTATGGGACTGGCATTTCAGTGGGCTTTTTTTTTTTTTTTTACTTGATTTCTGATGCCCTTGGCCAGTGTCCCTTCTGCATAAAAAAAAAAAAAATCACTAGCCATCACTAACTATTTCTCCAACACACTGTCATCCTATTGGCCGAGTTTACCTTGAATGGGATCACGTTTTCTTAGTGTCCCCCTTTTTCTGGTTACCTGCCTTTCGGACATTATCCTTATTATTGGTTATAAGTAGTGTAAGGCTTATTTACTCATTTTATATCTTGTAGAATTATTTTCTTCATAATTTAAGTTCTCTATATCTTTGTATGTATAAGGGAGGAAGTATAATTGAGGTGGAAATATGTTGAAACGAGGGGAGCATGAGTGGTCAACAACACATTCCAAGGAGGGGAAGGCAGAGCGCCTTAGGTCGTGAGGTAGAAGGGAGGGGAGGCGTTTCTCAGGGAAGAATCTTGGTGTGAATTGGTGATGGAGTGAGTGCGTGGATGCATGTGCGGAGCAAATGCATCCACGCTGTTTTTGTCCCCGCCTCGGGGAAGGTCGCCGACCGTGGGTAGTGTTGGCGTGTCCATACTGCCTCGACCGTGCGTGCCCCGAGGTCGGGCTGTCGTCAGCGCAGGGCTGCTGCGGCTCTTGACGGGCCGTAACTTAAGTGATGCTTAAGTGATTCTTCTTCTTTACCTCCTCTATTTCAACCAGATGGCACCACTGCTATCACATCTATTTCTAAAGCTGAACTCTTCGCTCAAACCTTTGCTAAAAACTCTACCTTGGACGATTCTGGGGTTGTTCCGCCCTCTCCTCCACCCTCTGACTACTTCATGCCACGTATTAAAATTCTTCGCAATTCCATGCCCTCGCTGGCCTAAACCCTCGGAAGGCTTATGGACCTGATGGGGTCCCTCCTATTGTTCTCCAAAACTGTGCCTCCGTGCATGCACCTTGCCTATTCAAACTCTTTCAGCTCTGTCTGTCAACATCTACCTTTCCATCTTGCTGGAAGTTTGCCTACATTCAACCTGTTCCTAAAAAGAGTGACCGTTCTAATCCCTCAAACTACCGTCCTATTGCTTTAATATCCTGCCTATCTAAAGTTTTTGACTCTATCCTCAACAGGAAGATTCTTAAACATCTATCACTTCACAACCTTCTATCTGATCGCCAGTATGGGTTCCGTCAAGGCCGCTCTACTGGTGATCTTCGGGCTTTCCTTTACTGAGTCTTGGTCATCGTCTTTTAGAGATTTTTGTGAAACTTTTGCTGTTACCTTGGACATATCAAAAGCTTTTCATAGAGTCTGGCACAAAGCTCTGATTTCCAAACTACCCTCCTACGGTTTCTATCCTTCTCTCTGTAACTTCATCTCAAGTTTCCTTTCTGACTGTTCTGTTGCTGCTGTGGTAGACGGTCACTGTTCTTCTCCTAAATCTATTAACAGTGGTGTTCCTCAGGGTTCTGTCCTGTCACCCACTCTCTTCTTATTATTCATTAATGATCTTCTAAACCAAATTACTTGTCCTTTCCACTCCTATGCTGATGATACCACCCTGCACTTTTACACGTCTTTTCATAGACGTCCAACCTTTCAGGAGATAAACATATCACGCAGGGAAGCCACAGAACGCCTGACTTCTGATCTTTCTAAAATTTCTGATTGGGGCAGAGCAAACTTGGTATTGTTCAATGCCTCAAAAACTCAATTCCTCCATCTATGAACTCGACACATTCTTCCAGACAACTATCCCCTCTTCTTCAATGACACTCAACTGTCCCGCTCTTCTACACTGAACATCCTCGGTCTGTCCTTTACTTATAATCTGAACTGGAAACTTCACATTTCATCTCTAGCTAAAACAGCTTGTATGAAGTTAGCGTTCTGAGACGTTTCTGCCAGTTTTTCTCACACCCCCCCAGCTGCTAACTCTGTACAAGGGCCTTATCCGTCCATGTATGGAGTAAGCTTTTCGTCTCATCGACTCCTCTCCTCTAACTGTCTTCAGCCTCTCTCTCACCGCCGCAATGTTGCATATCTAGCTGTCTTTTACCGCTATTTTCGTGCTAACTGCTCTTCTGATCTTGCTAACTGCATGCCTCCTCTCCTTCCGGAGCCTCGCTGCACAAGACTTTCTTCTATCTCTCACCCCTATTCTGTCCACCTCTCTAACGCAAGAGTTAACCAGTATTCTCAATCATTCATCCCTTTCTCTGGTAAACTCTGGAACTCATACCTGCTTCTGTATTTCCACTTCCTATGACTTGAATTTCTTCAAGAGGGAGGTTTCAAGACACTTATTCATCAATTTTTGACCACTGCTTTGACCCTTTTATGGGACTGGTATTTTAGTAAGCATATTCTTTTATTGGATTTTTGTTGCCCTTGGCCAGTGTCCTTCCTACATAGAAAAAATAAAAAAAAATATGCAGTTTGTCTGGTGTAACTGTCCACCGTATTTGTACAGAACACTTCAACTTGAGTGAGCTCTTGCCCTCTTCACCTTTCTAAGTGCATTATATTGTTGTGAGTCATTGTGTGTCTGTTTCTGTTAAATGCTACTTGTCTCTGTGACCAAAACTGTGAGTGAGACAGACCAGAGGATAGCTACAGCTATCTACTTTCTTCCCGGATTCCCACCAATTTTATAGTAGGTGAAAATTTGTCTTTTGGAAGATCGTAAATATATTGTTGCCTGATCAGAGTGTACAACACTTTGTTGGACTTGGGCGGACCGTTACTGTGGGCGATTGTCCAGTGTCCAGTATTATACCTTGATATGTGTTGTCTCTACTTTTTGTGTTCCCTAGCTCATGACTCATCAGTTCTTTTCATTTTGGGAGACTTAAGTTGACGTTTGTTATATTCCCTTCTCCGTGGGAGGGTTAAACAGAGTGGTGACTAAATTGAGGTTGTATAGTTGATGACGACCAGCAGTTGTCTGGAATCATCGTGTTTATACCCGCATTAGGCTAGGAGGAGCTAGCCTAGCTGATCTGTGTGTAGTGGCAGCTGTGGAGGGGATTGAACCTGGTTTGAACAATATATATATATATATATATATATATATATATATATATATATATATATATATATATATATATATATATATATATATATATATATATATATATATATATATATATTATGTACAGCGAGATGGAGAACATATAAGTGGGAAAGAGAAAGATAAAAAAAAATGAGAGAGAGAGAGAGAGAGAGAGAGAGAGAGAGAGAGAGAGAGAGAGAGAGAGAGAGAGAGAGAGAGAGAGAGAGTTAAGGAGATTTTTCCAGCACAAGCAGGAGACGGCACGGTTGCGGTGAGAGGGAGATCCGCATAGTGTCAGTTAACGAGGGGGGCTTCCACACAAAGGTGGGGGAGCTCACGCACAGATTTGTCCGTGCAGAGGACGCTGATATGGTATTTGTGTCTGAGACTTTCTTGGACAGCAGTGTGTCTGCAAATTATGCCTGCATAAAGGATTACTCTACCTGGGTCAGGAAGAATTGCTCCACACTGGGACAGAGATCGCGCTTTTCAACAAGTCCTCCCTATATGATGTGGTGCTAGATACTCATATTCCTGCAGGTCTTGAAATTATGTTTGAAATAGTAAGTAACGGTGGCCGAGGAACCTTGTGCATAGGCTGTTACAGGCTCCCTCGCAGGGAACTGCACTGGCGGACTTCATCGCAGGCAACCTTGATCATTTAATGACGGTCTATCGGTGTTAGAACATAATCATTCTTGGCGACCTGAATCCTCCAGGGACAAGAAACGAATTCAACTCCCTGCTGGCAATGTTCGACCTGCACAACCACGTCACCTTCCCAACCCATTGATCTGGCTCCTCTCTTAACCACATATTGACGGACTTTCCCTCATCGAGTTGCACGCCTCGTCATTGGGTCCCGTTGGCAGCTCAGACCACGAAGTGGTCTTCATCAGGATACCGCCACGCCACGCGCCACGCGCACCCTATGGCAGTAGGAGAAGGTCGATTAGGCAGGTTTTCGCCGTTATTTGTCACGACTGAAATGGGAGTGCCTGTTGCAATGACATGTCGACCAGCAGGTAGAGCACTTCACTGAGGCGTTGTTGGAAGCACAGGTAACACAGAACCAGGGCTTCTGACCAACCATGGTTCGGGCCTCAGTGTCGGTCCGCCTCAGACAAAAAAATTCCGGGCATGGCGCGCCTATAAGCTCCACCTTACGAGGCGTAACAGGGAGCGTCACAGATTAGCAGCCGCCAGCATGGAAACCACTCAGGTCTGGGTCCAGAACCAATGGATGGAAGATCAAAAAAGAAATCTGAGTGACGAGCAAGTCGGCTCTAAGCAGTGCTGGGGCCTTGTCAAGGACAGCCAAGGGGAGACGAGTGAGCCCATCATTGCTTCCTTCCTGAGGGAGAACAGCAGCACAGTGTCACTTCAACCTGCTAGCCAGAGAGGTTTCGTGAAAAAAAAATTACTGTTCCTGACCCCTCCAGGCCTACCCCTTCACTCCTTGTGGTGAGTGGGGTCTGGCTGACCTCGCTCACCATGAATGAGGCAGAAATGCGAACTGCCCTCTCTACACTATAGGAGACAAAAGCGGCTGGGCTTGATGGGGTGAGTCTGGAATGGCCTAGAACGCTGTTCTGTGGCGCTGTTCTGGAGAGCTGGTTCGCCCCCTCACCAAGATATTAAAGGCTATCGTGCGGCACAACACGTAGCCACGATTGTGGAAGGGCAATCTCGGCGTCCCTGTGCATAAGAAGGGCAGCAGTTCTGAGGCGGCAAACTAACCCCTAATCTCCCTACTGTCTGTGGTAGGTAAGATACTGGAGGGCATCATTGCACAACGCCTCACCGCCCACCTGGACACCCAACACTTTAATAGCGCCAGACAGTTTGGGTTCAGGAAAGAGACCTCAACTTGCTTCTGACTAGCGAGTGGAGCAACGACCTGGACAAAGGGAGACCAACGGCTGATATGGCGCTGGACATCGCCGGTTCCTTCTACCGTGTGTGGCACGGTGTTCTGCTGGAGAGGCTGCTCGCAACGGGTGTGGACGGGGCCAGCGGGTTGGGGCCGCTGCTGTGGAACATTTATATTAACGACCTGCTGTGCCTCATCCCCAGCGCCAGGGCGTATATTGATGACATTACTATATCACTGATTGGCCTTTAGCCCTAGGGAGGAGGTTTCCACGACGTCCCGCCATGTTAACTCCATCCTCCGCCGCATCGAGAAATGGAGAGATAGATTGCAGGTGAGGTTTACCGCTAAGACAGATAATTGTAATGTCCAGAAGCAGTGAGATTCGTCTTTTCTTCAAAGAGACGACGCTGGCACCACAACAAGGGATGAAGATCATGGGGTCACTTGTGACAATAAGCTAACCTTCAGGCCGCACATTACTCAGCTCACCAGAACTGCGGCAGGAAAATTTGCCTCCCTCAGGAGAATATCCTGGCTTCCATGACAGCAGGGGCCAACCGCTGCTGTGCAATGCCCAAGTCCGCTCCTCGCTGGAGTACTCTTATCTTGCCTGGGGAGGTGCAGCCCCCTCACATCTCGCGTTGCATGACAAGGTCCAGCGGAGGGCAGAGATAATCATCAGGGATGGCCACCCTGACCAACGGACCAGCCTGGACAGCTTGCAGCACCGCCTGGACGTGGCAGGCCTGACCAACATTTAAAAGGTGACACAGAAAAAAGTGTCTCAATTGCAGCCACTCCAGCAGCCACCTCGCAAAGTAGCATCCCCAGCTGCCCTGGCCACACTGCGCTCACACACGTCCCGTCACCAAAGACAGTTCATATAAAACCTACGTGAAGTGGTGAAACAGTTTTCTAGCCTCACATATGTGCCTGGACGAACTGAATGTTGATGTGTGTGGGGCTCAGAAATTTAAAGTGCTGACGCATATTTCACTCAGAGTGTTAGGTGATAGTGACACGAGTGATGGTGAATTGTCTATATAGTGTACATATCAAGATTAGGTTTTAAGATAGGGATACTCACACTACCTCCTTTAACCTGGAAAATCTCTTCCTACTTTGTAAATAGCAATGTATTTTTGAATGCATTCATAAGAGAGAGAGAGAGAGAGAGAGAGAGAGAGAGAGAGAGAGAGAGAGAGAGAGAGAGAGAGAGAGAGAGAGAGAGAGAGAGAGAGAGAGAGAGAGAGAGAGAGAGAGAGAGAGAGAGAGAGAGAGAGAGAGAGAGAGAGAGAGAGAGAGAGAGAGAGAGAGAGAGTGAGAGAGAGAGAGAGAGAGAGAGAGAGAGAGAGAGAGAGAGAGAGAGAGAGAGAGAGAGAGAGAGAGACAGAGAGAGAGAGACAGAGAGAGAGAGAGAGAGAGAGAGAGAGAGAGAGAGAGAGAGAGAGATAGAGAGAGAGAGAGAGAGAGAGAGAGAGAGAGAGAGAGAGAGAGAGAGAGAGAGAGAGAGAGAGAGAGAGAGAGAGAGAGAGAGAAGCAAGGGATATGTAGCTGATGGGTTATAGTCGCTGTTTATTAGAAATACTCTAAATATATTAGAAATTGATCTTCCCCATTTGATTTTCCCTACTTTCATTCTTTCTTGAGAGTTGAAATTAATAGAAGAAAGAATGAAGAGTTGTCCTCCCCAACTGTGCATCCAGTTTTCACCCAACCCCTCTAATGTGTGTGTAATAATTTTTTAAACGTAATGTTCCGTTTAGAGTTAGATTCAGTGTGCGAGAGGGCAGAGTGCGGGATACAATTCAACCCTAGCTCTACTTCCCCCTCCCCTCCTTCCTTCTCTGCCCCTCGTCATGTGCCAGGGGAAGCCAATGACATTTCCTACGCACGAGATCAGTAGCAGAGAAGATCGGAAACTGACCTGATGTGCTTAGAGAGGCGTGTTAAGGCGTGGATAGGGAAGGCATATTATTTGTATATCTACGGGTGTGATTATTGTGTAACGCCCTATGGGAGGCCTGGATCTGGAAGAAGCCAGATATTGTGCGAGACAGCGTTTCCCGCTCAGTTTCCTGTTAAGCCTGTGGAACAGAGTAACAGTCCTGTGTTGTCCGGCACTCCGTTAAAGTTTTGCCTATATTTTTGCAGAAATATATACTGGTGTACTAAAAAATATATATAAGCTTCTTCTCCTAGTACTTCTGTAGAGGTGGTGATGGCCAAGGAAGCGCGGTGGTAAATATCAGCAACCGTATATTGATATTATAAAACTGTACAATAACAAGTGATGAGCTGCCAGCTGGCCACATGTCCGCCAACGAGGCCTGGCGAACAAGGACTACCCACGTTCGCCAGCAAGACTGGGAGGACAAGTACTAATCATGATGGGGTGATTGCTGGACTTGCCGGCTTAGGTCAGGCTGGGACTGGTGAGGTGAAGGGAGGTCACACAGCCAAACAGGTAAAGGGCTCGCGAGGTCCTGGAAGCAGGTCGGAACACCGCGGAGACAAAAGGTTGAGGGTTGACCTTACTCCCGCGTGGTGATAGGAGGGCGGCCAGAAGCTCAGTCAGGTCTAGGACAAAAGCGAGGTTAGAAAGGGCCGTCAAGTCCCAAGGGGAAAGGTACACCATGGAATGTGGAGGGCAAGGGTGTGGGTATGTGTTTCCCACACCAGCACACTGCAGCGTACGGTTGTGTGTTGTGTATTTGTTAAATGCTGCTGTTCTTTGTGGTCCATAAATGTGAGTGGGGCAGACCAGAGGATTGTATATTTCTGCTAGGCTACAGCTGCCTACTTTCTTTCTTCATTTCTACCAGACTTTTAGGTGGTGGGTATCTATATGCTGTTGCCTGGCCAGTGTGTAATATTTCTGTTGGACAGTGGGTGGTTGTCCATCCTCACCCTAGGGGGTGTGTTGTCTAAACTATATGTGCTCCCAGGCACGTACCTCATTATTATTATTATTATTATTATTATTATTATTATTATTATTATTATTATTTCTTATTATCATTATTTTTTTCAGCTTAGGGAATTAAGTTGGCGATAATTTTACTCCCTTCCTTGTAGGTGAGTTAAACAATGGCTACCTGAGAGGATTGACAGACATTGGCAACCGGTAGGTGGTTGGTTTCGTTGTATTCGCGCCCTGACAAGGCTATGTAGGAGGTAGCCTAAGGATGGCCCCACCTGAGTCAGTGGCAGCTGTGAGAGTGGTTGTAACCTGGTTCTAACTATATACTGTAAACCCTCACTATATCGAACTCCGTTACAGCGAATTTTGCATTTATCAAACAAAGTATGATCTACCAACCATCTATCTGATTTATCAAATAAAGGTCAGTAAATAAGGCGAAACGTTCGATCAGCGGCGGCGGCGGTGGGTGAGTGGTGGTGGGAGGGAGAGTGTGGGTGGTGGTTGGCTGTGAGCACAGACCGCACCCACACTGTCACAATTCTTTTGCCTCAGATTCCCAGTTGCAGTTGAAGTGAAAGATTGTTGCACTCATATGTATGTATGTATGTATGTACGTATGCGTATTATGTATGCAATTTAGTTTACTAGTTTGTTTGTTTGTAATGTATTCTTGTTTACCAAAGCACAATAAAAACATTTTTCCATAATATTTGTTCTTTATACTAAAATAAAGTATGTGCTACTGTAGTTTATATCCAATGCGTGACTAGCCGAAAGTTATATTATTTGAGGTTCATTTTTATATACATATTTTTTTTTTATTTAATTTTTGTTTAATTTTATTTTTTATATAACTTTTATATCATTTTTATGTAACTTCTCTCTCATGTACCAAGTGAATTTCGGTGTATGAGGAGGGAGTCGAACCCCCGCTATTTTTCGGATTTTCGCCTTTATCGTCAGTGGGTTTCCCCCAATTAGTTCGATATAATTATTATTAATATTATTATTATTTTTTTTTTTTTATGTAGAAGGGACACCGGCCAACAAAAAAAAAAGAAAAAAAAAAAGAAAAAAAAAAACCACTGAGATGCCGGTCCAGAATAGGGTCCGAAGTGGTATTCAAAAATTGAAGGATAAGTGTATTGAAAACTCCCTCTTCAAGGAATTCAAGGCATAAGAAGGTGTAAATGCAATCACAGGCAGGGGATTCCAGAGTTTACTAGAGAAAGGGGTGAATGATTGACAACACTGGTTAATTCTTGCATTAGAGAGGTGGACAAAATAGGGGTGTGAGGAAGAAGAAAGTCTTTTTTTTTTTATGTAGAAAAGATACTGGCCATGGGCAACAAAAATCTAATAAAAAAAATGCCCACTGAAATGCCAGTCCCATAAAAGAGTCAAAGCAGTGGTCAAAAATTGGTGGATAAGTGTCTTGAAACCTCCCTCTTGAAGGAATTCAAGTCGTAGGAAGGTGGAAATAAAGAAGCAGGCAGGGAGTTCCAGAGTTTACCAGAGAAAGGGATGAATGATTGAGAATACTGGTTAACTCTTGCGTTAGAGGTGGACAGAATAGGGGTGAGAGAAAGAAGAAAGTCTTGTACAGCGAGGCCGCGGAAGGAGGGGAGGCATGCAGTTAGCAAGATCAGAAGAGCAGTTAGCATGAAAATAGCGGTAGAAGACAGCTAGATATGCAACATTGCGGCGGTGAGAGAGAGGCTGAAGACAGTCAGTTAGAGGAGAGGAGTTGATGAGACGAAAAGCTTTTGATTCCACCATGTCTAGAAGAGCAGTATGAGTGGAACCCCCCCAGACATGTGAAGCATACTCCATACATGGACGGATAAGGCCCTTGTACAGAGTTAGCAGCTAGGGGGGAGTGAGAAAAAACTGGCGGAGACGTCTCAGAAATCCTAACTTCATAGAAGCTGTTTTAGTTAGAGATGAGATGTGAAGTTTCCAGTTCAGATTATAAGTAAAGGACAGACCGAGGATGTTCAGTGTAGAAGAGGGGGGCAGTTGAGTGTCATTGAAGAAGAGGGGATAGTTGTCTGGAAGGTTGTGTCGAGTTGATAGATGGAGGAATTGAGTTTTTGAGGCATTGAACAATACCAAGTTTGCTCTGCCCCAATCAGAAATTTTAGAATGATCAGAAGTCAGGCGTTCTGTGGCTTCCCTGCGTGATATGTTTACCTCCTGAATGGTTGGACGTCTATGAAAAGACGTGGAAAAGTGCAGGGTGGTATCATCAGCGTAGGAGTGGATAGGACAAGAAGTTTGGTTTAGAAGATCATTAATGAATAATAAGAAGAGAGTGGGGGACAGAACAGAACCCTGAGGAACACCACTGTTAATAGATTTAGGAGAAGAACAGTGACCGTATACCAGCAATAGAACGGTCAGAAAGGAAACTTGAGATGAAGTTACAGAGAGAAGGATAGAAACCGTAGAAGGGTAGTTTGGAAATAAAAGCTTTATGCCAGACTCTATCAAAGGCTTTTGATATATCCAAGGCAACAGCAAAAGTTTCACCAAAATCTCTAAAAGAGGATGACCAAGACTCAGTAAGGAAAGCCCGAAGATCACCAGTAGAGCGGCCTTGACGGAACCCATACTGGCGATCAGATAGAAGGTTGTGAAGTGATAGATGTTTAAGAATCTTCCTGTTGAGGATAGATTAAAAAACTTTAGATAAGCAGGAAATTAAAGCAATAGGACGGTAGTTTGAGGGATTAGAGCGGTCACCCTTTTTAGGAACAGGTTGAATGTAGGCAAACTTCCAGCAAGAAGGAAAGGTAGATGTTGACAGAGAGAGCTGAAAGAGTATGACTAGGCAAGGTGCAAGCACGGAGGCACAGTTTCGGAGAACAATAGGAGGGACCCCATCAGGTCCATAAGCCTTCCGAGGGTTTAGGCCAGCGAGGGCATGGAAAACATCATTGCAAAGAATTTTAATAGGTGGCATGAAGTAGTCAGAGGGTGGAGGAGAGGGAGGAACAAGCCCAGAATCGTCCAAGGTAGAGTTTTTAGCAAAGGTTTCAGCAAAGAGTTCAGCTTTAGAAATAGATGTGATAGCAGTGGTGCCATCTGGTTGAAGTAGAGGAGGGAAAGAAGAAGAATCAAAGTTATTGGAGATATTTTTGGCCAGATGCCAGAAATCACGAGGGGAGTTAGATCTTGAAAGGTTTTGACAATTTCTGTTAATGAAGGAGTTTTTGGCTAGTTGGAGAATAGACTTGGCATGGTTCCGGGCAGAAATATAAAGTGCATGAGATTCTGGTGATGGAAAGCTTAAGTACCTTTTGTGGGCCACCTCTCTATCATGTATAGCACGAGAACAATCTGTGTTAAACCAAGGTTTAGAAGGTTTAGGACGAGAAAAAGAGTGAGGAATGTATGCCTCCATGCCAGACACTATCACCTCTGTTATGCGCTCAGCACACAAACACGGGTCTCTGACACGGAAGTAGTAGTCATTCCAAGGAAAATCAGCAAAATACCTCCTCAGGTCCCCCCAACTAGCAGAGGCAAAACGCCAGAGGCACCTTCGCTTAGGGGGATCCTGAGGAGGGATTGGAGTGATAGGACAAGATAAAGATATTAGATTGTGATCGGAGGAGCCCAACGGAGAAGAAAGGATGACAGCATAAGCAGAAGGATTAGAGGTCAAGAAAAGGTCAAGAATGTTGGGCGTATCTCCAAGACGGTCAGGAATACGAGTAGGGTGTTGCACCAATTGCTCTAGGTCCTGGAGGATAGCAAAGTTGTAGGCTAGTTCACCAGGATGGTCAGTGAAGGGAGAGGAAAGCCAAACCTGGTGGTGAACATTGAAGTCTCCAAGAATGGAAATCTCTGCAAAAGGTAAGAGGGTCAGAATGTGCTCCACTTTGGAAGTTAAGTAGTCAAAGAATTTCTTATAGTCAGAGGAGTTAGGAGAGAGGTATACAGCACAGATAAATTTAGTATGAGAGTGACTCTGTAGTCGTAGCCAGATGGTGGGAAACTCGGAAGATTCAAGAGCGTGGGCACGAGAGCAAGTTAAGTCATTGCACACATAAACGCAGCATCCAGCTTTGGATCGAAAATGAGGATAGAGAAAGTAGGAGGGAACAGAAAAGGGGCTACTGTCAGTTGCCTCAGACACCTGAGTTTCAGTGAGGAAAAGAAGATGAGGTTTAGAAGAGGAGAGGTGGTGTTCTACAGATTGAAAATTAGATCTTAGACAGCGAATGTTGCAGAAGTTAATGAAGAAAAAGTTGAGGGGGGTGTCAAGACACTTAGGGTCGTCGACAGAAAGGCAGTCCGACCTGGGGACATTTATGGTCCCCTCCCCAGATGGGGATTCCGAGGCTGGTGTAGGAGTCGCCATGATGATTTTAAAATTTTTGGGTGAAGGGTGTGTGTGTTATTAGGTGCTTGTAGTTTTGTGAGGAGAAAGAGAGTTGTCTTTAGAGGGCAGGCTGTGACTGCCCCTTTGTGTTGTGAGACACAAAGGGAAACGTTCAGTGAGGTCACAGCTGGTCACAGCTGTGAGGTCACAGCTGATAAGTTCACAGCACCCCCTGAACAGTGCTTTAGACCTCACTGGGAGTAATTATCGTTTCGGCAGGTGTAAACTGCCTCCTCTTTGTGCAACGAGTTCGCGGGAGGAGTGGAAGGCATGCAGTTAACAATATCAAAAGAGCAGTTACCATGAAAATAGCGGTAAAAGACAGGTAGAGATGCAACATTGCAGCGATCAGAATAAGGCGAAAGACAGTTAATTAGAGGAGAGGAGTTTTTGAGACGAAAAGCTTTTGATTCCACGCCCAGACATGTGAAGAATACTCCATATATGGACGGATAAGGGCCCTTGTACAGAGTTAGTAACGGTTGGGGGGGGGGAAAACTTTGGCGGAGACGTCTCAAAACACCTAACTTCAAAGAAGCTGTTTCAGCTAGAGATGAAACGTGAAGTTTCCATTTTAGATTATAAGAAAAGGACAAACCGAGGATGTTCAGTGTAGAAAAAGAGGACAGTTGAGTGTCGTTCAAGAAGAGGGGATAGTTGTCTGGAAGTTTGTGTGGAGTTGATAAATGGAGGAATTAAGTTTTTGATGCATAGAACAACACTAAGCCTGCTCTGCCCCAATCAAACATTTTAAAGAGATAAGCAGTCAGGCGTTCTGTGGCTTCCTTGTGTGAACTGTTTACTTCCTGAAGAGTTGAACGTCTATGAAGAAACGTGGAAAAAAGTGCAGTGTGGTATCATCAGCGTAGGAGGGGTTAGGACAAGAAGTTTGGTTTAGAAGATCATTCATGAATAATAGGAAGAGTGTGGGTAACAGGACAGAGCTTTGAGGAACACCACTGTTAATAGATTTATGAGAAGAACAGTGACCGTCTATCACAGCAGCAACAGAATGGTCAGAAAGGAAACTTAAGATAAAGTTACAAAGAGATGGATAGAAGTCATAGAAGAGTTGTTTGGAAATCAAATTTTTTCTCCAGACTTTATTAAAAGCTTTATATATAGCTAAGGCAACAGCACTTAAATCCCTTAAATTTCTAAAAGAGGATGACCAAGACTCATTAAAGAAAGTCAGAAGATCACTAGTAGAACGGCCTTGACGGAACCCATACTGGCCCTCAGATAAAAGGTTGTGAAGTGATAGATGTTTAAGAATCGTCCTCTTGAGGAAAAATTAGAAAAAAAAAGAAAAAAAAAATAGATACACAGGAAATTAAAGCAATAGCACGATGCTTTGAGCGATTAAAGGAGTTATCTTTTTTTTTTAGGAACAGACTGTATTTAGGCAAACATCCTGCAAGAAGGAAATGTAGATGTTGACAGGTGAAAAAATTGACCAGGCAAGCACTAAGGCGCAGTTTCGGAGAACAATAGGAGGGACCCCATCAGATCCATAAGACTTCCGAGGGTTTAGGCCAGCGAGGGCATGGAAAACATCATTGCGAAGAGTTTTAATAGGTAGCATGAAGTAGTCAGAGGGTGGAGGAGAGGGAGAAACAAGCCATGAATCTTCCAAGGTAGGTTTTTTAATAAAACTTTGAGGGAAGAGTTCAGCTTTAGAGATAGATGTGGTAGTAGTGGTGCCATATGGTTGAAATAAAGGAGGGTAAGAAATAGAAGCAAAGTTATTGGAGATGTTTTTGGCTAGATGCCAGAAATTACGAAGGGAGGCTAGATCTTGAAAAGTTTTGACATTTCCTATTAATAAAAGAGTTTTTGGCTCGTTGGAGAACACACCTGGCATGATTCTGGGCAGAAATATAAAATGCTTAAGATTCTGGTGATGGAAGGCTCAAGTACCTATCTAACATGTATAGCACGAGAACAGGCTGTGTTAAATCAAGATTTGGAAGATTTAGGTCGAGAAAAAGAATTAGGAATGTACGCCTACATGGCAGACACTATCGCTTCTGGTATGCGCTCGGCACATAGAAACGGGTCTCTGACACGGAAGTAATAGTCATTCCAAGGAAAATCATCAAAATATCTCCTCATGTCCCCCCAACTAGCAGAGGCAAGACACCATAGGCACCTCCACTTAGGGGGATCCTGAGGAGAGATTGGAGCAATAGGATAAGATATAGATATAATATTGTGATCGGAGGAACCCAGTGGAAAAGAGCATATGGATTAGAGCATAGGATTAGAGGTTAGGAAAAGGTCAAAAATTTTGGGCGTATATCCAAGACGGTGAGGAATGCGAGTAGGGTGTTGCACTAATTGCTCTAGATCGTGGAGGATAGCAAAGCTGAAGGCTAGTTCACCAAGATGGGCAGTGAAGGGAGAGGAACGGCAAAACTGATGGTTTACTGTATATATATATATATATATATATATATATATATATATATATATATATATATATATATATATATATATATATATATATATATATATATATATATATATATATATATGTATGTGTGTGTGTGTGCGTGTTCCGTTAAATGTGGTGGCTAATTTAGAATTTATTAACTTTTTAAGATATTGTCTTTATTTCTTAAAACTTTTGTTTTACTTTTGTAATTTAGTTTATGATTTCGCTGAAGCTAGTCATTTTTGCTAGATCGAAATTTTGGGTTTGCTAACCCTTCTTCAGTTTTTTTTTTTTTTCGGATTCGTCAGTTAGCACCTCGCATTCCACTTACTCTTGAACTTCTTTGGCTTAGAGAAGACGTAGCAATTAAGGGTGGTGTTTCATTGATGAGAGGCATAGCTCCAGTTCTTCAAAAGATGGAAGAAAACCTGACAGGAACATATTTACCGTACCTTCTTCTCTGAGAGAGGATCATCACACAAAGAGTGAAAAGAAACGTGAAGCCCATCGACCCGGAAAGAAAAATTGATCTCTAAATATACAGGAATAAGAATACCAGACACCTCAGAAACAGTCCTTGCATGGAAAGAGAGACAACTCCAAAAGTCATATATCGTATATAGGTTCACTTACAACAAAGGAAACTATGAAACCCTCCCTTCATTCTACATCGACAAGATGAAAACGAAGCTTTCAGGAAGCTTCATATGCCGCCTAACACCCAGAGCCTCAAAGACATTAGTAACAGCATCAAGATCACAAGGCAATTCCTAGAAAAAAATATCAAAAAAATGGACATGTGTACAGATGTAAGATGCTGAGTTCATCTCTGAACTCAGCATACAAGCCAACGACTTTGAGGCCCTGCCAAACATGAAAAGAAACACTCAATCACAGCCGCGGCATAAATAGTCTAGCAGGAGCGCGCAGCCAGCCAATCAACTACGCTTGTGTATCAGGGTGACCCCAATGGCCTATTAATAAATAATGGGCCACACACAACAACTCTGCAAAACAAGACGTCACCATCTACAAAGAAGGCTCGCTGGACGAAAAGAGTGGCGCAGCTTGTGCGGCCTTTTACACGGAGGCATGCATGTAGAGATGGAGAATATCTTCCGGTGTATCCACCCTCCAGACAGAGCTGGTGACCATCAGAGGGGTCCTCGAGTACATTTGCATTGTCCACCCGCGAAGGGCACTGATTGGAAGCTACTCAAAATGACACTCCAGAAAACAACCCCATTCCTCTCGACATCTCGACAACATTGCAATTACTTCCCACATACAACACTTAGCAAGAACAATCATCGTATGAGGCATTATAATCACAATGTTGTGGATACTCAGCTATATCAATATTCGCAACATAGGACTAATGCATCAACAGAAGCTACCCAACTTCCAGACATCAACATCAACCTAACGCCAAGCCCATCTATGACAAAAGCCTGCATGAAAAAATAAATAAATAAAATAAATAAATTATAGTAATAATAATAAAATGGCCAAATGTGACCAGCACGATGAAACCATATCCAACGGATTTCCAACTGTCCCATGGTATGCGAGTACCACCGACAACCCCGTTACACTTCCTCCCCACATCGATAAGAAAGTGAGGACACATATGCACAGGATACATCTGGGATACCACTGCCTTTCCGAACTCAATCTGGAGGGTGAAGAGTGATATCTTCAGCCCACACTCTCTTCTACACTGCCTTCTTGAATGATCGGCTACAAACAATGTAGGACATGACACATACCCATCTCAAAGTAACCCAAACCCAACGGAAACCTCTGCCGAGCTAGTGGCCATCACCCCAACACAGACCTTAACCTAAATAGTTGCCAGATACCCACCTCCTGGATGACAAAGCCATTCCTACTTTCCTTTCAAGCCAGACTTCCCAGCCATGGGAAGGTGTATCGGACACATCCTGATTACACGTGTAAATCCCCTAGGTATTACAAACCTAGGGGTACCTTACCTTCACTCTAGCAGGACTTCACACTGCCTATCTAGCCATTGTGCTAGAAAAAAAAAATAAAGAAGAAGAAGAAACAACTCCAGCCATTTCTACCTTGGCTACAATACGCTACTGAAGAAAGGTTAAGAAATCTGAAATCGCAATCTAGCGGCGGTCATAAACGAAATTAGATAAGATATAAAAAAAAAGAACAGTCTTAAGATATGCAGATTTAAAAAAAAAATTAATATATATATATATATATATATATATATATATATATATATATATATATATATATATATATATATATATATATATATATATATATATATATATATATATATATATATATATATATATATATATATATATATATATATATATATATATATATATATATATATATAGGTGAAGAGGTGAACAGGGAAAACATCCAGAGTTCTTTCTCCTTTGCACTTTAATACTTGCACTGTTTCACATTCACAGAAAGCATCTTCAGGCTGGAATATATAATTATATTTTATACAATATTAAGAATATATAATTTTGAAAAATAAAAGCAGAAAATAATAAAACATAAGAGGCACAATAATAAAAAGTGAAAACAGAAAAGCCGACATATATATGACGGTGGATCACATAGTTAATTAAAAAAAAATAAAATAAATACATAAATAAATAATGATAATGATAACAATAATATTAATAATAATAATAATAATAATAATAATAATAATAATAATAATAATAATAATAAAAAAAAACAGGAAAGACAATGTATGGAGAAATAGTGATATATGGTGTAAAAACTAAGATCTAAGTAAAACAAACCTGGCTACCTTCATCGAGTCATGCTTTGTCCGACCGCCGTTTACCGGCGCTTGGTGACCAAGCAGCCGATACCGGCGGCCAGGATAACCCCTTTGGGGGGACGACAGGGTAGTGGGCAGAGCCAGCACTACTCACACCTACCGTCTTCAACAGCACAGGTGATGCGAAACCTACCTGCCGAGGTCACCCCCGACAGGATTCTGGTTCTGAGGACGCCACCCTCAGCCAGGCGGTTGGCTACCTGAGCTACTAGGCCCGCCGCAGCACGAAACATCAGTTCGCAGACTACGAGCTCTGCTAGGACGCCCTGGGTCTTCGAGACGGACACAGAGGCTCTATGCCCGCCCCTCGGACCCGGGGGGGACTGAGACCGCATCCACCCCGTGTACCCCATTATCAAAGCCATGAACCCGCTGGTATTTGAAGGCAGGAAGAGCGCTACCCCTCCACCAGCGGGCCGTCATCCCGGAAACGCCAGAGTGACTACCGCTGTCGAGGGTAAGTGGGTTTGACCCACCGACTCGGCAAATCACCCTGACGGCCCACCACCCCAACGAGGTAGAGAACTCGAAGGAGCAGAAGGACTCCGGATCAGTGAAGCTGTTCTGGGCTCCGAAGCCTGGCGGAACCCCATTACTCTATGAACGTTCATTGAGAAGAAAGGATGGAATATTTGTCCAACTCCCCGCCTCACATTCATCTCGCGGGGAAGCACTTTAGCCGTAGGCCCAATCCTACCTCGGTAGGCTTCTGCCTACGTTTCCAGCGGGCACCACTAGGAGGCAGACTTCCCCAGTAACTAAGTCTCAAGGAGGTTTTTCACGTCACTCGGGGAGTCACGGCATAACAGCATCCCGGGACCTCCAGGAGTCATAGTTACCAGCTGGTAAAAGGAGAAGGACTGAGAGGAGGTGGTGTTATGCGAGTTAGATTGAATACTAGCTCTGAGCAAAGGTTTAAAATTTTTTTTTTTTGTGTGTGTGTGTTTTATGTAGGAGGGACTCTGGCCAAGGGCAACAAAAGTCCAATAAAAAAATACCCACTGAAATGCCGGTCCCATTAAAAGTGTCCAAAGTGTTAATCAAAAAATGAAGGATAAGTGTCTTGAAACGTCCGTCTTGAAGGAATTCAAGTCATAAGAAGGTGGAAATACAGAAGCAGGCAGGGAGTTCCAGAGTTTACCAGAGAAAGGGATGAATGATTGAGAATATTGGTTAACTCTTGCCTTAGAGAGGTGGACAGAATAGTGGTGAGAAAAAGAAGAAAGTCTTGTGCAGCGAGGCCGCGAGAGGCATGCACTTAGCAAGATCAAAAGAGCAGTTAGCATGAAAATAGCGGTAGAAGACAGCAAGAGATGCAACATTCCGGCGATGAGAGAGAAGCTGAAGACAGTCAGTTAGAGGAGAGGAGTTAATGAGACGAAAAGCTTTTGATTCCACCCTGTCTAGAAGAGCAGCATGAGTGGAACCCCCAAGACATGTGAATACATGGACGGATAAGGCCCTTGTACAGAGTTAGCAGCTGGAGGGGGGGGGTGAGAAAAACTGGCGGAGACGTCTCAGAACTCCTAACGTCATAGAAGCTGTTTTAGCTAGAGATGAGATATGAAAGTTTCCAGTTCAGATTATAAGTAAAGAACAGACCGATGGTGTTCAGTGTAGAAGAGGGGGAGAGTTGAGTGTCATTGAACAAGAGGGGATAGTTGTCTGGAAGATTGTGTCGAGTTGATAGATGGAGGAATTGAGTTTTTGAGGCATTGAACAATACCAAGTTTGCTCTGGCCCAACCAGAAATTTTAGAAATATCAGAAGTCAAGCGTTCTGTGGCTTCCCTGCGTGAAATGTTTACTTCCTGAAGGGTTGGACGTCTATGAAAAGGCGTGAAAAAGTGCAGGGTGGTATCATCAGCGTAGGAGTGGATAGGAAAAGAAGTTGGTTTAGATTATTAATGAATAATAAGAAGAAATGGGATGACACGACAGAACCCTGAGGAACACCACTGTTAATAGGTTTAGGAGAAGAACAGTGACCGCTTACTACAGCAGCAATAGAACGGTGAGATGAACGGTTTAGATTATTAATGAATAATAAGAAGAAAATGGATGACAGGACAGAACCCTGAGGAACACCACTGTTAATAGGTTTAGGAGAAGAACAGTGACCGCTTACCACAGCAGCAATAGAACGGTCAGAAAGGAAACTTGAGATGAAATTACAGAGAGAAGGATAGAAGCCATAGGAGGGTAGTTTGGAAATCAAAGCTTTGTGCCAGACTCTATCAGAAGCTTTTGATATGTCCAAGGCAACAGCAAAAATTTCACCAAAATCTCTAAAAGAGGATGACCAAAACTTAGTAAGGAAAGCCAGATCACCAGTTGAGCGGCCTTAACGGAACCCATACTGGCGATCAGATAGAAGGTTGTGAAATGATAGATGTTTAAGAATCTTCCTGTTGAGGATAGATTCAAAAACTTTAGAGAGGCAGAAAATTAAAGCAAAAAGACGGTAATTTGATGGATTAGAACGGTCACCCTTTTTAGGAACGGGCTGAACGTAGGCAAACTTCCAGCAAGAAGGAAAGGTAGATGTTGACAGACAGAGCTGAAAGAGTTTGACTAGGCAAGGTGCAAGCACAGAGGCACAGTTTTGGACAACAATAGGAGGGGCCCCATCAGGTCCATAAGCCTTCCGAACGTTTAGGCCAGCGAGGGCATGGAAAACATCATTGCGAAGAATTTTAATAGGTAGCATGAAGTAGTCAGAGGGTGGAGGAGAGAAAGGAACAAGCCCAGAATCGTTAAAAGTAGAGTTTATAGCAAGGTTTGAGCGATGAGTTTACCTTTAAAAATAGATCTGATAGCAGTGGTGCCTTCTGGCTGAAATAAAGGAGGGAAAGAAGAAGAAGCAAAGTTATTGGAGGTATTTTTGGCTAGATGCCAGAGCTCACGAGGGGATTTAGATCTTGAAAGGTTTTGACTTTCTATTAATGAAAAAGTTTTGGCTAGCTGGAGAACAGTCTTAGCATGGTTCCGGAGAGAAATAAAAAGTGCATGAGATTTTTGTGATGGAAGGCTTAAGTACCTTTTGTGGGCCACATCTCTATCATGTATAGCACGAGAACAAGTTGTGTTAAACCAATGTTTAGAAGGTTTAGGTCGAGAAAAAGAGTGAGGAATGTACGCCTCCATGCCAGACACTATCATTTTTGTTATGCGCTCAGCACACAAAAAAAGGTTTCTGACACGGAAGCAGTAGTCATTCCAAAGAAAAACAGCAAGATACCTCCTCAGATCCCCCCAACTGGCAGAGGCAAAACGCCAGAGGCACCTTCGCTTAGGGGGATCCTGAGGAGGGATTGGAGTGATAGGACAAGATAAAGATATGAGATTGTGATCGGAGGAGCCCAACGGAGAAGAAAGGGTGACAGCATAAGCAGAAGGATTAGAGGTCAGGAAAAGGTCAAGAATGTTGGGCGTATCTCCAAGACGGTCAGGAATACGAGTAGGGTGTTGCACCAATTGCTCTAGGTCATGGAAGATAGCAAAGTTATAGGCTAGTTCACCAGGATGGTCAGTGAAGGGAGAGGAAAGCCAAAGCTAGTGGTGAACATTGAAGTCTCCAAGAATGGAGATCTCTGCAAAAGGGAAGAGGGTCAGAATGTGCTCCACTTTGGAAGTTAAGTAGTCAAATAATTTCTTATAGTCAGAAGAGTTAGGTGAGAGGTATACATCACAGATAAATTTTGTTTGAGAGTGACTCTGTAGTCGTAGCCAGATCATGGAAAACTCGGAAGATTCAAGACCGTGGGCACGAGAGCAGGTTAAGTCATTCCGCACATAAATGCAACATCCAGCTTTGGATCGAAAATGAGAATAGAGAATGTAGGAGGGATAAGACCTCAGTTGCCTCAGACACCTGAGTTTCAGTGAGGAAAAGAAGATAAGGTTTTAGAAGAGGAGAGGTGGTGTTCTACAGATTGAAAATTAGATCTTAGACCGCGAATGTTGCAGAAGTTAATGAAGAAAAAGTTGAGGGGGATGTCAAGACACTTAGGTTCGTCGACAGAAAGGCAGTCCGACTTGGGGATATTAGTGGTTTCCTCCCCAGATGAGGACTCAGAGGTTGGTGTAGGAGTCGCCATTATTATTTTGAAATTCTTAAGTGAAGGGTGTGTGTGTTATTTGGTGGTCGTAATTTTGTGTGTAGGAGGAGATTTGTCTTTAGAGGGCAGGTTGTGACTGCCACCTTGTGTTGTGAGACACAAAGGGAAACGTTC
>NC_087169.1:5144616-5164616 GCF_035594125.1 Scylla paramamosain
CTCTATGTCACAGCATGGCTTCACGAAGGAAAAGTCTTGCATGACGAACTTGTTAAGTTCTTACAGTAAAGTGTACGAGACAGTAGATAATGGTGATAGTTATGACATTTTATATTTTAACAAGGTTCCCCATCAGAGGTTCCTGAGAAAGGAAACTGCACACGGGATAGATGGGAAGGTGTTAGGCTGGATAAGGTCATGGCTAATCGACAGGCGACAGGGTTGTAATGAACAGCTCTAAATCCGAGTCGGGTCATTTAATTAGTGGGATGCCACAGGGATCAGTATTAGGGCCATTATTGTTTTTAATATATATCAATGATTTGGATAGAGGAATTAGTAGTGATGTAAAAAAAATTGTGGCTGAAACAAAGATAGGTAGATTAATTAGGTCAGAAACGGAAGCCATCGCCTTTCAAGCAGATTTAGATAGGAAGAAAGAATGGGCGGACAGATAGCAAATGCAGTTTAATATCACTGAGTGCAAAGTTCTTAGCGTAGATAGAGAAAACCTACACAGTAGGTACACAATAAACAACGGAACTATGGTAGGTTCAGGGTACAAAAAAGATTTAGGAGTTATAGTCAGATTTGCTTTCCGTCTATGGAAGCAATGAACAGGCGAAGGCCACAAACAGGGCAAATAGGGTATTAGGATGAATTTTTAGGAATGTTAAAAGTAGAAGGCCCGAAGTAATATTAAAGTTATATTTGTCGCTGGGCAGACCTCATCTAAACTACGCTGTGTAGTTCTGGTCTCCCACATTACAGGAAAGATATAGGTTTATTAGAATCAGTACAAAGGATAATGACTAAAAGGATACAGGAGATGAATATTCCTTACGAGGTGAGATTGAAGCTGTTAAATTTACATTCTTTAGAGAGACGTAGGTTAAGAGGCGACCTGATAGAAGTCTTCAAGTGGTATAAGTGTTATAACAAGGGGGCTGTAAACAAAATTCTTAGGATCAACAACCAGGTTGGAACAAGAAATAACGAGTTCAAGCTTGAGAAAATTAGGGTTTAAGAAAGAGATAGGAAGAAATTGGTTCTCAAATAGAGCGGTAGGTGAGTGGAACGGACTCAGTAATCATGTTGTTAGTGCTAAGACATTATGGAGTTTTAAGACAAGATTAGACGGGTTTATGGATGGGGATCATAAGTGGAAATAGGTAGGTATATTTTATACAGGGACTGCCACGTGGAAAGCCTGGTGGCTTCTCAGTTTCTCTTATTTCCTTTGTTCTTATGTTCTTATGTTCTCTAACGCAAGACTCAACCATTTTTGTCAATCATTCATCCCTTTTATCGGTAAACTCTAAAACTCTCTTCCTGGATCTGTATTTCCACCCTCCTATAACTTGAATTCCTTCAAAAGAGAAGTTTGATGATATTTCTCCATTTTTTTTTTTATTAATTAATTATTTTTTTTTTTACAAGCACCTCGGACCCTTTTTGGGGACCGGCATCTCTGGGCTTTTTTGAGGGGGAGGATTTTTGTTACCTTTAGTCTGTGTCCCCCTTATATATATATATATATATATATATATATATATATATATATATATATATATATATATATATATATATATATATATATATATATATATATATATATATATATATATATATATATATATATATATATATATATATATATATATATATATATATATATATATATATATATATATATATATATATATATATATATATATATATATATATATATATATATATATATATATATATATATATATATATATATATATATATATATATATATATATATATGTATATATATGCTAACAAGTGTGTGTAAGACAAAGATTTTGTAGTTACCTTGTAGTTATATAACGCGGCAGAGCTGGTATCCTTGAAAACAATATATGAAAAACTCTGGCCATTTACTTGTGACAACACGGCTTTCAGGGGTTCTGTACTTTCTGTCAATATCTGTGGCTCTGGAAAAAAAAAAAGTAGAAAAGTAGAAATGAACCTTCTTTCAGCCTTACTAATATCTTTACCAGTGTATTTATTTTTTTTTTACATTTTTCCTAAATTCTAAAAACATTTGTGTATTTGTTTATTTCCTGATACTTTCCATTTTGTTCATCCTTTCTATCATGTTTTCCCCCCGCCTCTCTCTCTCTCTCTCTCTCTCTCTCTCTCTCTCTCTCTCTCTCTCTCTCTCTCTCTCTCTCTCTCTCTCTCTCTCTTTCTCTTTATATATATATATATCTCTTTCTCTTATATATATATATATATATATATATATATATATATATATATATATATATATATATATATATATATATATATATATATATATATATATATATATATATATATATATATATATATATATATATATATATATATATATATATCCCCTCTAGGTATCCTTGTCTTTCTCTGCCTCTCTCATGTGCGTCTCACTTGGCCTGGCTCATCAACACCGACTAAACAAGGCAACGTCACCCGTGCTCAGAAGTGATGATTAAAGGCGCGTTCTTGGTGACCCAAAACCGCATAATTAGTTATGCTATCTACGGTACATCTGCTTCTGCGAATCAATAGGTTTGTTTCCTGAAGCAAACCTAAGTAAACCTACCTCTATATAGGTTTGCCCTTTAAGCAAAAGATTTATGCTAGAGGAATGTGGGCGGAGTTTATGGAGAAGTGGGCAGAGTTTACACCGACAGGGAAATCACCCGTGTCGTTTTATAATAAACCCTAGATAAAATATGTGTTAAAATGACATTTACAGGAAATGTATATCCTATGATAAGTATGTTGTTTTATTTTGTTAAAGATATTAGCTCCGCTGAAATTATTTTAAGTGACATGAGCGTCAATATCTTCGTGCATTCATTCAAGGAAATAAATCTAAAGATCTAAAGATCTAAAGATCTAGAAAACATTTGAAATAAAAATGCATGTGTCCGTAGGGCATCCTTCATGTTTCTGACAATTGTCTGTCACAATGCAATACAAAAACACCATAACTTACAAAAGACGTAAGAGGATATCAAATAAATGCATCTTGTTAGGTATAACATCAAGTAGACATGATAATCATTTCAAAATGAAGAACAGTGAAAACAATTCGAACGAACACAGTATCATCATTCCATACGCCAAACATACATACATAGAATTGTCTGGATGTGAGGCAGCTTAAAGTGAGCAGGCAAGTAGGTTGCGGTGGATCAACTGATATATATATATATATATATATATATATATATATATATATATATATATATATATATATATATATATATATATATATATATATATATATATATATATATATATATATATATATATATATATATATATATATATATATATATATATATATATATATATATATATATATATATATATATATAATGTCCCTGAAGGTAAGCCATATATTCTCATAAGTGAAAAATCATGTAATTCTATGTCAGGAATATTCCATGGTAAAATATTTTGTTTTATTCCTCAAACTGATTTGATTACTTATATAATTAATTACCTCTTTTTCTATGACACTGTTATAATCATGATTTTTTTTCTGCAATTATTTTGTATTTTCGTACAGCGTTTCCTTCTCAGACATGTTCTAAAGATCACCTGCCATTTCCACCATTAACCACGAGAATTACAGATATGTGGGAGACCTGGCAGCTCTCATAAGCCGTCAGGTACAAAGCTCACATTTCTTATGATAGAAACCGTCGGGTTGAAACAAAAAAAAAAAAAAAAAAAAGAATTAAAAAAAAAAAGGATTTTGTAAACTGCAAACCAAAGAATAAAATATAAATATATATATATATATATATATATATATATATATATATATATATATATATATATATATATATATATATATATATATATATATATATATATATATATATATATATATATATATATATATATATATATATATATATATATATATATATATATATATATATATATATATATATATATATATATATATATATATATATATATATATATATATATATATATATATATATATATATATATATGTATGTGTGTGTGTGTGTGTGTGTGTGTGTGTGTGTGTGTGTGTGTGTGTGTGTGTGTGTGTGTGTGGGTGGGTAAGGGACGAAGCACAATGGGATCTTAATAGGCACCATGAAGTAGACGGGCGGTGGAGAAGAGAGAGAAAGAAGTCCTGAATCGTCTAAGGTAGAGCTTTTAACAAAAGTTTGAGCGAAGACTGAAAATAAATGCTTTACTAAATTCTACATAACTATCGCCATTATCCACTGCCTGTCAGTTTCTGCCTTGTTAAGTGCACCAGGCAATGGATAATGGTGATAGTTATGACATCTTATATCTAGACTTTAGTAAAGCATTTGACAAGGTATCCCATCAAAGGGTCCTGAGATAGGTTAGGCACACAGGATAGATAGGAGGGTGTTAGGCTGGATAAGGTCATGGCTAAGCGACAGGCGACAGTTCTAATAATCGGCTATAAATCCGAGTGGAGTCATGTAATTAGGGGGGTGCCACAGGGATCATTATTAGGGCCATTGTTTATTTTTTATTTATTTTTTTTATATATATCAATGATTTGGTTAGTGGAATTAGTAGTGATATTAGTAAATTTGCGGATGACACAAAGACAGGTAAATTAATTAGGTCAGAATCGGATTACATCGCCTTGCAGGCAGATTTAGATAGGATGAAAGAATGGACGGACATATGGCAAATGCAGTTTAATATCAACAAATGCAAAGTACTTAGCGTAGATAGAGGAAACCCACACAGTAGGGACACATTAAACAACGAAACTGGTACGTACATGGTGCGAGAAAGATTTAGGAGTTATAGTTAGCTCTGAACTCCGTCTAGGAAAACAAGGCATAGAGGCCAGAAACAGGGCAAATAGGGTACTAGGATTCATTTTTAGGAGTGTTAAAAGTAAAAGGCCCGAAGTAATATTAAGTTATACTAGGCGCTGGTCAGACCACATCTAGACTACGCTGTGCAGTTCTGGTCCCCACATTACACGAAGGATATAGGTCTATTGAAATCAGTTCAGAGGAGAATGACTAAAAGCATACAGGGAATAAGGAAACAATTGGCTCACGACCAAGATTATCAGGTTCCTCTCCTTCATTTCACATAAACAAAACTAAAGGTGCCTCTTCCACGGTAGAATCTAAACTGCCTTGCTGACTATTCTTGCGATAATAGTTAGGCTTCACCATATTAACATAGCAAAGCTAAACTTGCTTTCGCCGGTCAGGAGTGGCAAAGAGATAATCTAATTCACCCACACGCCTCTCCCCTACATAAGGACCGGTGTAGCGTGCAGCCAGCGGCTGTCCCTGAGTCGGGAGTAACACTAGCACCTCATCCCCAGGAGAGCAAAATATCGGTACTTGACCTTACGGTCACATCACATTTTGATGTGCTTCTGAGCCTGGCCCAGGTGCAACCAAGCCATTTCGAGTGCTTTCATTAACCTCTCCCGTATACATAACACCATGTTCAACAAAACACACCCAAAGGGCCACACACACAGTGCCCGAACACCAGCTGGTTTGGCGAGAACACCAACGACTCAGTATAGACGTTTCTCACATAGCAAACATTACATAAAGGACCGTCTCATCCCAATCCTTGTCATGATCCAGAAAAGAAGTTCTCAACATGGTTATCATGGTTTGGTGGTGTCGCTCCAAGGCTCCTTGTGACTGAGGGTGGTACGCACTGGACAGGACGTGCTCATTCTCCCACTCAGTCATGGTCTGAACAAACAATTTTGAATTGGCCCCTTGGTTTGACTGGACCTAGGAAGGCAGTTCAAAATGAGTTATAAAACTGGAGTAGAACCTTGAGCACCACCTTGGAATGGATGCTCCTGATGGGTATGGCTTCTGGGTACTTCGTGGTGGCATACATTATAGTCCGTAGGTACTTATATCCTGGTCGAAAAGGGGAGAGAGGAACCACAATATCATTAAGGACCCTGGTGAAGAGGGGCTAAGGGTGGCACATGGTTAAGCATGCCCACCATCTAACATATGTGGCAGATCTTAAAAATTGTAGCAACATTACATGTCATACTTGGCCAACAAAAATTCCTCCGTAGCCTTACCACCATTTTCCTAATTGGGAGGTGACCCGCCATCGGGTCCTCACGTGCCAGTAGCACGAGTGCTTCTCTGAACTTAGACGGCACTACCATTTGGGGTAATTCACCTCAATCAACTTCTCTCCACCGACGGTATAAAATTTTCTTCCGCAGCACAAATTCTCCTCTACCTTCCACTTCTTCAACACCTTCACCCACCTTTGCAAAGCATGGGCCAACTCTTCATCTCCCTGTTGCTCATCAATAAGCTCATCAGGCTCAACTTCATTAAGACACCCCAGGAATACAGGGTCAAGCGGCAGAAGCAAAGCCGACTCCTTAGCTCCAGTCTGGCGTCGGCGGCACGAGCGAGTTCCTCGCTGAGTGGAGTTTCCTCCACTCAGCGAGGGACTGTCTGGCCGCCGGCTCAGTGGTTAACACAGGTGGGCCACTACAGGGGATATCACCCGTAGAGTTTACACTTGGCAAGGGAACAGCCTGTTCCCTACCTCCAGGATACTCAGCAGGGTAGGAAACTCCCATTTTCCCCGCAGAGCTGGGAGCCTCCTCACCCTCGGCAGTGACCCCCAACACACTTGATACACCAGGTTGTGGCCCAGATTTTGCACTGGCACCCACAGCCTCTCCGTCAGGTGATGACTCTGCCTGGTCGCCACCTCCAGGGTTCCCTGCCGAGTGAGGTGGACTGGCAAACAGACCTTCCAAACCCTTTAGCCTCACCAGCAGCAACATTCCCAAACTAATCAGTTGCTTCCCTTGGTGGCTGTACTTCGTCACAGTTAGCCCCAGCATCCTGATTCAAGGACGAGTTCAACTCTTGAATCCCCTTGCCAGCAGCGGGGACAGGCCTTCGGGCTTTCTGCCCCCACTGCAGCACTTACAACGCCCCTGCACTTCTTCCTCGGTAGCCCTACATCATTGCAGTCGACCCTAGGAGCTGCAGAGGAACTCACCATCCTTGCCATGGAGTGAGTGATAACATTAACAGAGTCGGGTACCTCAGCAACCTCCACATATGGGAAGGAGTCCGCGGATGGGGGCTGTACCCAAACTCTTCCTCCTGCCAAATCATTTCCCAAAAGGAAGTCAACCCTGGACAGTGGCAGGTCCTACGCCACGGCCACTTGCGCCTCTGTGACCACCAGTGGACACATCAGCCTCATGTTTGTAGTGGCAAACCTCTCGATAGCACTGATGCCTCTAGAGAGTACTGCCTTCCGAGAGGTTACATTCCTACCTGTAATATTCCGGCATAGAAACTGGTGAGCTGCCGTGTCACGCAACTCGGTGATAGCATACGCTACCCCTGCAATCTCGACAGTTCCCTGGCACAAAAAAAGAGCAGCACCAATCTAACCCCAGCATTGCTCTTTCAGGCGGATTCCTAACTGCTGACACGAAACAGCAGCCCTTGTCTTCTCTCTGGCCGGATTGTATGGGGAATCAAAAGCTTCCTCCTTACATTGGTCTGGCAAGACCAGCAAAGCTACTGTTTTTTTTTTTTTTAGGAGGTTTTGGGGCTGAAGGCGTGATCAACTTTGGGTAATTGGACCGTAAGTTGATGTCACCAAGCTGTTTTATCGACCCACAGACAAGAAAAATACTCCAAACAATACTTAACACCTACAGCTGCTGAAGGATCGACAACCACGTTTAGGAAAAACAGTTAACATACGATAACACGTATATCATCGAGGTATAATACCCCGTTAGACTTCTGCACACCGTGACAGTCTTCCAACTGCCCAACAGAGTGTTATAACCTCAAGCTGGGTCAGTTGAATGATTGAGAGTGCTATTTAACTCTTGCATTAGAGAGGTAGACAGAATAAGGTTGAGAGGAAAAAAAAAAATTCGTATGAAGCGAGGCCCCTGGAGGGACGTGCAGATAGCAAGAGCAGAAGAGCAGTTAGCATGAAGATATTCGTAGAAGATAGCAAGAGATGCAACATTATGGCAATGAAAAAAAGGCTGAAGAGAGTCAGTTAGAGGAAAGGAGTTGATGAGACGAGAAAGTTTTTTTTTATTTCACCCTGTCTAGAAAAGCGGTATGAATAGATTGATTGATTTAATTTCTGGCGCTGCAGCATCGCGGGCATAATATCGACGCTACAAATCTTTAACAGCGATAAAGATTGAAGTTCTTAAAATATCGGTATGAAAAATAAAATTATAGGTATGGTAAAAACTGTAAAAAAAAAAAAAAACATCACAAAAAGGAAGCAAAAAAGGAAATGAGAAGAGCCGTGACAAAATCAGTTTAAGTTAATTCATTTAATTTAAATTTAAAGTGAGGGAGTAGTGACTACACGGAACCAGACCACTTTACCTGGTGTTGTTCGTTCCGTATTCAAGACACTGATCCAACTAATCCAGATATCCGGCGTTATTCTTTACGTGCCCAAGACACTTACCCACCCCATTGACCCAGACATCTGACGTTGTTCGTTACGTACCCAAAACACTGTCCGCATTGATCCAGGCCCCAAGACTCAATGTTGCTCGTTAAGTGTCATCAATTGCCTCCATGTTATCAAATTCCGAAAATAAGGTTCTGCCCAATATTATATTAATTACAAAATAAATAGAAAAAAAACAGTTAAAAGGTAATGTACAACTAAGGTTCTGTCCAATATTATATTACTTCATGTAACTAAGGTTTTGTCCAATATTATATTACTTTTTAAAATAAATAGAAGAGCACTTAAAAGGAAACCTATAATTTGTTTAAAACACCAGCCTTCTTCACAAACAAAAGAATCTCCTGTCCCAGGGGACATGAGATGTAGGATCAGCTACATGTGGAAGTTCCCATCCTCATCGCGACAGCGGAAAAAATATAGCTCCCGCAGCTCCATCAGACTGGGACACTCCACTAGAAAGTGTAAGGGGAACTAAGCAGTCATAAGTGAGACGTGTGTGACCTGTCCAGAGACAGTCCAGTGCGGTCTCTGAGTTGCGACCCTGCACATGGACATATGTCCATGGGCGGAAAGTCACACAAGTTGTCTCCCCCATCTTAGTGGTGGCAACCACATCTTCCCACTTGTCCTGCCAACTGGCAAAAACTGCTATCCCAATACCGGAGTATAAATCATGTAAGGGAATGGGGGTGGAAGGAGCAACACAAGTTGCCGCCTCTTTAGCCAGCGTATCAGCCTCATTTCTATGAACTCCCAGATATGTGAGTAACCAGCAAAATGTTAAGTGATATTCTCTGCGCTGAAGCACCTGAATCCACTCTAAAACAGATAACATTAGAGGAGGGAGAGAGGAATTAAGATGCTCCAGGACAGGCAATGCGCTACAGGAATCATTATAAATAATAAAATTTGAAACTGGGAAGGCAAAGTGGATTTCCGGGGCAAGAATAATGGCGGATAACTCTCCCTTAAAAACAGAGGCAACACTCGGAAGGATACCGCCTCGACAGAAGGAATGGAATATAGCAGTACATCCCATACCTCCATCAGATTTTCAACCATCTGTGTAGACAGAAACAGACCCAGAGTGTGTCAAAGAGTGTTCCATAAATAAAGCACAAGACTCGTATTGTAGTAAGTTTTAATTATTAACAACAGGAGAGCAGATCGATACCCGCGAAAATTGCCAGTACCCGACCCTTAGAAGGCGATGGGGGCAAGTGGAGATGGAGGGTAACTCGGTCATGACAGACCAGACCCGATATCCAAAAGTCTTAGGAAAACTATAGCGAAAATCATATAAGGGAGAACGTGCATCATGAGAAACTGTTGTACAAGTGACAGACTCATGAAAACGGTGGATTCGATACCAGCACCTCTACTAGAGACTGATGGCGTAGGTCTAATGGCAGGACACCAGCATCCATCAGTAAGCTAGGGATTGGGGATGAGCGGAACGCACCAGTTGCCAGGCGAATACCAGCATGGTGCACCGAATGCAGCACACGGGGCCGAGCCTCGGTAGCAGACTAATAGATTTCACAACTGTACTGTAATTTAGAGAGAATAAGAGTTCGGTGTAAGACTAGGAGGGTCTGTCTGTTAGCGCCCCAAGAAGTATGAGAAAAACTTTTAGAAGTGACAGCGCCTTCATGGATGCCGCTTTAGTGTAATGAAGATAGGATACCCAAGTCAGGTGACTGTCAAATATCAGTCCCAGGAAACAACTTTTTTTTCCGCACAAGAGATTCTTCTATCATAAAATACAAGTCTGATTGAGGGTGAACACCCCGAAGTCGGCAAAAATGCATGACCACAGTCTTTGAAGCCAATAAATGAAATCCCTGAGTTGCTGCCCGCTGAGAAATCGTATTGAGTTCCACCTGCAGCTTTCTCTAAATCAATGGCAACCGAACTGCAGAAAAGGAGATAGACAAGTCATCGATATATAAGCTACCAAGAACTTCTTCCGGAAGTATTTCAATGACCCTGTTTATAGCTACTACGAAAAGTGTGATACTATGTATGCTTCCTTGCGGCACGCCATCTTCAAGTGGGTGACTCCTCACAGATCGTCACCAACCCGTACCCGTAAAAAAAACGATGAGATAAAAACTGTTGTATAAGAATAAGGAGTCGGCCATGAAGGCCAAACTCAAGCAAAGTAAGGTAAATATCATGACGTAAGGCTGTGTCATAAACTTTCTCTAAACAAAAAAAAATTGTGACATGGTGTTGCTTATTGGTAAATGCCTCACAAGTGGAACATTCCAGTTACAATAAAGCATCAATCGTAGATCGCATTTTCCGGAAACCATACTGAAAAGGAGACAAGTAATTGCCTCTCTCCAACTACCACATAACCCTGATATTCACCATCTTTTCCAGCAACTTACAAATGAATGATGTTAAAGAAATAGGTTGATAATTGGTCGTTAGCCGATAATCTTTTCCAGGATTTGGAATGGGAATAATTACAACCACACCCCAAGAAGGTAAATCACCGGTATTCCAAATAAAGTTAGAGAGGTAGAGTAAAAAGGCAAAAGCTTCATCGGACATGTGACGCAAAAAGGAATATAGGATGTCATCGGGACCCGGGGATGAATCATGGCACTGGGACAAAGCCATGCGTAGCTAAGACCGAAAAAAAAAAAAAAATGGGACAAGACTCTCCACAGGGGAGGCAAAATTGACGCCAGCAGATTCCAAATGTCAACGATGAAGTGCCATAGGTGTTGTTGCATCCTGTCTAGAGACGTTTGGAAAGTGCTCAGCAAACAGGTCGGCAACTGTCTTTGGGTCTGGCACCATGGATAAAACATGGGTCTGGCACCATGGGATAAAACAGGTGGGGGAGGACCAGAGTACTTCCCAGATATTTTGCGGACACTGTTGCATAGCTGTTTAAGGTGCGGCGGGCACGGGCACGCGATAGTCGAAAAGCCTCAAACACTAGACGTCCCCACGATGCTGTCGAAGGCGAGAACAGGCGGCACACTTTTCTTAAACAGCGGCTGTACAATCCGCATTCCACCATGGAACAGGACGTTTGGGAACCTGGCCAGAGATCTTAGGCATGGATTGGATAGCGCCGGAGTGCAAGACATCAGTGAAGTATGTTGCAGACTCATTACAGTTTCCTATCTTATCTACTGAGCGGTCAGGGGTACTGAGATCTTTGAATAGGAGACATTCCGCAACATTATTGGAGATGCTTTTGGCTAGGTGCCAAAAACGCGAGGGGAGATAGATCTTGAAAGATATTAAGTCCATGATATTCAAGTGATGGAAGGCTGAACTACCTTTTGTGCGCCATCACTATATCATGTATAGCACGAGAAGAGGCTATGTTAAAGCAAGGTTTGGAAGATTTAGATTAGGTAGAGAGAAAGAATGAGGAATGTGCGCTTCCATGCCAGACACTACATATCACCTCTATTATGCGCTCAGCATTTGTCACGCCAGGGTGTTCGTGTTTTGGCCGAAACACTCGAGCGGGAGGTAACTGCACTCCAGCACTTTTTTCGTTAGTCGGGAGGGAAGAAGGGGTAGTGAGGAGAAGGCAAGGGGCAAATTAGTTAAATCTAGAAAGGAAGCTAGCTTAGGGATGGTGAGAAATATCTTAAGTGTTTACTACACAAATTGTAGAAGTATTCTGAATAAAATAGACTTGCTTAGAGGAATAGCGAGTGTAGAGAAATTTGATATCATTGCTTTAACTGAAACTTGGTTAGATATGTCAGGAAAAGTATTTAATCCAGAGGTTAAGATAGATGGGTATACAATGTTCTATAAAGCTAGAGAAAACAGGAGAGGAGGAGGTGTCGCGTTATACGTTAGGGATACATTACAGTGCTGTATGAACAATAGAATTAAAACAGATAACAAAGCAGAGTCGATATGGGTAGATATTAAGGAAGGATCGCAGTCAGTAGTACTAGGGGTAGTTTACAGACCCCCGACCAGTACAGAGGAAATTAACACCTCACTGTGGCAGGAATTAAATAGAGCAGGCAGGTACAGTCAGGTATGTGTGGTAGGAGATTTAAATTTTAGGAATATCGACTGGAGTCTGATTGTGGGTAACAAGGAAGCAGAGGACTTCCTTAAGGTAATTCAGGATAATTTTTTAAAACAGGTAGTCGTAGAACCCACAAGGGGGAATAATATTCTAGATTTAATTCTTACTAACAGGGAGGAAGCAGTCACGCAGGTAGAGGTTGGAGGACAGCTAGGTAACAGTGACCATAGGGAAATTAGGTACAATCTAGAATGGGAAGCAACTGTTAGAAATAAAAACACTAGTAAAATACCTGACTTTAGGAGAGCAGATTTTGAAGAATTAAAAAGGTACCTCCAAGGAGTGGACTGGCAAAGGATGCAGGGTGAGGTCAGGTCAGGGACGGAGTTCAGAGAGATAAGGCAGGATGAGGGAGGTGAGGTGAGGCTCCAGAAGGGAGGAGGAAAGAGGAAGGGGGGAGATAGGTGTGAGTATGTTGGAATGTCAGGTCATGCTGAAATGAGAGAAGTAAGGTCGAGGCGAGTTGATGAGGGAGGGGAGAGGAGGGTAGGGAACGAGATGAGGGGATTAGGTGAAGTAAATGTAGATGAATTGTATAAATATTTCGTAGATAAAGTTCATACAGGTCAGTTAGCAAATATCCCGTATAAAACAATAAGATCACAAAAAAATGACCCTAAATGGATGACTGCTAGGTTAAAGCATTATATAGGGCGTAAGAGAAGTATATATAAGAGATTAAGGGCAGGTGAGGAAGTTTTAAGGACACAGTATAATGAATTAGTTAGAACAGTCAGGAAGTTAACGAGGAAAGCTAAGGACAATTATGAATTAAAGGTAGCCAGCCAGGCGAAGACGGACCCCAAGGAATTTTATCAGGTATACAGGACGAAAAATAAGGATACTGTAGGTCCATTAAAGGCAGCAGATGGGGAGCTGGTTAGTTCTGGGGAGGAGATTAGTAAACTTCTGAATGATTATTTTTTAACTGTCTTCACTCAGGAAAACATGCAGGATATGCCAGATAGTGAACAGGTGTTTAGAGCAGATGAGTATGAGAAGCTGACGGATATTTCCATAACTAGGGAGATAGTGGAGCAGGAGATAGATAGGCTAAAAAAGTTCAAGTCACCAGGACCTGATGAAATATATCCCAGAGTACTGAAGGAATGTAAAAAGATTATTAGTGAGCCGTTAGTTTCTGTCTTTAGGAAATCACTGGAGTCGGGTGAGGTACCAGTAATGTGGAGGCAGGCTAATGTAGTACCCATCTTTAGGAAAGGGGATAAAACTTTAGCGTCTAATTATAGACCTGTCAGCTTAACTTCAGTTGTAGGTAAAATGTTAGAGTCAATAATAGCCAGGAACATTAGGGAACATTTAGACAAACATAACTTGATAAATCAGTCACAGCATGGCTTCACGAAGGGGAAGTCTTGCCTGACAAACTTGTTAAGTTTTTACAGTAAGGTGTACGAGGCAGTAGATAATGGTGATCGTTATGATATCTTATATCTGGACTTTAGTAAAGCATTCGACAAGGTGCCCCATCAAAGGCTCCTGAGAAAGGTTAGGGCGCACGGGATAGATGGGAAGGTGTAGGTTTGATAGGGTCATGGCTTGGTAACAGGCGACAGAGAGTGCTAATAAACGGCTCGAAATCCGAGTGGGGTCATGTCATTAGTGGGGTGCCACAGGGATCAGTATTAGGGCCATTATTATTTCTAATATATATCAATGACTTGGATAGTGGAATTAGTAGCGATGTTAGTAAATTTGCGGATGACACAAAGATAGGTAGATTAATTAGGTCAGAAGCGGATGCCATCGCCTTGCAGACAGACTTAGATAGAATGAATGAATGGACGGATAGATGGCAAATGCAATTTAATATCAATAAATGCAAAGTGCTTAGCGTAGGTAGAGGAAACCCACACAATAGGTACACATTAAACACCCAAACTCTGGTAGGTACAGGGTACGAGAAAGATTTAGGAGTTATAGTTAGCTCTGAACTCCGTCTAGGGAAACAATGCATAGAAGCCAGAAACAAGGCAAATAGGGTACTAGGATTCATTTTTAGGAGTGTTAAAAGTAGAAGGCCGGAAGTAATATTAAAGTTATACTTAGCGCTGGTCAGACCTCATCTAGACTACGCTGTGCAGTTCTGGTCCCCACATTACAGGAAAGATATAGGTCTATTAGAACCAGTACAGAGGAGAATGACTAAAAAGATACAGGGGATGAGGAGTATTCCTTACGAAGCGAGGTTGAAGCGGTTAAATTTACATTCTCTAGAGAGACGTAGGTTAAGAGGGGACCTGATAGAAGTTTTTAAGTGGTATAAGGGTTATAACAAGGGAGATGTAAGCAAAATTCTTAGGATCAGCAACCAGGGTAGAACAAGAAATAACGGGTTCAAGCTTGAAAAATTTAGGTTTAGGAAGGAGATAGGAAAAAATTGGTTCTCAAATAGAGTGGTAGATGAGTGGAACGGACTCAGTAATCATGTAGTTAGTGCTAGGACACTAGAGAGCTTTAAGAGAAGATTAGACAAGTTTATGGATGGGGATAACAGATGGAAATAGGTAGGAGTGTTTCATACAGGGACTGCCACGTGTAAGCCTGGTCGCTTCTTGCAGCTTCCCTTATTTCTTATGTTCTTATGTTCTTATGTTCATACAGAACAGATCTCTGACACGGAAGCAGTTGTTATTCCAAGGAAAATCAGAATACCTCCTCAGGTTCCCCCCCTCCCCCTCGAATTAGCAAAAAAAAACGCCATAGTTAATTTATGGGATCCTGAAGAGGGATTACAGGGAGAGAACAAGATACACATATGAGGTTGAGATCGGAGGACCCCAACGGAGAAAATAGGATGACAGCATAAGCAATAAATTTAGTTTGAAAGTGATTCTATATTTGTAGCTAAAGGACAGGAAATTTGGAGGATTCAAGAGCATCGGCACGAGAGCAAGTTAAGTCGTTGCGCACGTAGACGCAGCATCCAGCTTTAAATTGGGATTGAACAAAAAAAGAGGCTACTGTCAGTTGCTTCAGTCGCCTGTGTTTCGGTGAGTAAAATAGATTAGGTTTACTAGAGAAGAATTGGTGTTCTGCAGGTTGAAAATTAGATCTAATATCCCAAATGTTCCAAAAGTTAATAAACAAAAGATGAGGAGACTGTCAAAACAATTAGGGTCGATAGCAGATGAGCAGTCTGACCTGGGGATATTTTTTTTATCTACTCTCTAGACGGTGACACCGAGGCTGGTGTAGGAGTCGCAACATTTACTTTAGAATATTGATTGTAGTATGTGCGTTTAATTAGTTGCCCTTCTCTCTCTCTCTCTCTCTCTCTCTCTCTCTCTCTCTCTCTCTCTCTCTCATATATGTATATATATATATATATATATATATATATATATATATATATATATATATATATATATATATATATATATATATATATATATATATATATATATATATATATATATATATATATATATATATATATATATATATATATATATGTATATATATATACACACATACATACATACTTACTACGGAATGCGTATCCCTGTAGTATTCTTAAAATTATGAGGAATTCACAGACGAGAATGTTCCACACCATTTTCTAAAAACGAGATGAAGAAAATAATTATTTTTTTATCGATTTATTTTTTTATTGATTAATTGATATTTTTACATTATTATTACTATTATTATTATTATTATTATTATTATTATTATTATTATTATTATTATTATTATTATTATTATTTATTTATTTTTTTTTTATTTATTTATTTTTATTTTTTTATTATTCATATAACATCATATCTTACATACTGATGGGATCACTCCTATTGTTCTCCTAAACTGTGCATCCGTACTTGCACCTTGGCTAGTCAGTCTTTCAACTCTGTCTATCAACATCTACCTTTCCTTCTTGCTGGAAGTTTGCCTACATTCAGCCTGTTCCTAAAAAGGGTGACCAATCTAATTCCTTAAACTACCATCCTATTGCTTTAATTTTCTACCTATCTAAAGTTTTCAATCTATCCTCAACAGGAAGATTCTTAAATATCTATCACTTTACAACCTTCTATGGATTCCGTCAAGGCCACTCTACCGGTAATTTTCTGGCTTTCCTTATTGACTCTTGGTCATCCTCTTTTAGAGATTTTGGTGAAAGTTTTGCTGTTGCCTTAGATATATCAAACACTTTTGAGAGTTTTGGCTTTCCTTACTGAGTCTTGGTCATCCTCTTTTAAAGATTTTGGTGAAAGTTTTGCTGTTGTCTTAGATATATCAAAAGCTTTTGATAGAGGTTGGCACAAAGCTTTGATTTCCAAACTACCATCCTACAGCTTCTATCTTTTCCTCTTGTAATTTCATTTGAAGTTTCCTTTCTGACCGTTCTATTATTGCTGTGGTAGACGGTCACTGTTCTTCTTCTAAATCTATGACAGTGGTGTTCCTCAGGGCTCTGTCCTGTCACCCACTCTCTTCCTATAATTCATCAATGATCTTCTAAACCAAACTTCTGTCCTATCCACTCCGATGCCCCTGATACCACCCTGCACTTTTTTCGCATCTCTTCATAGACGTCCAACCATTCAGGAAGTAAACATTTCAAAAAGGGAAGCCACAGAACGCCTGACTTCCGATCTCTCTAAAATTCCCTATAGGGGCAGGGAAAACTTAATATTGTTCAATGCCTCAAAACTCAATTCCTCCATCTATCAATTCGACACAATCTTCCAGAAAACTACCCATTCTTCTTCAGTGACACTCAACTGTCACCCTCTTCCACACAGAACCTCCTCTGTCTGTCCTTTACTTACAATCTAAACTAGGAACTTCGTATCTCATCTCTAGCTAAAATAGCTTATATGAAGTTAGGTGTTCTGAGTCGTGTCCACCAGTTTTTTTCTCAGCCAACCGTCTACTTATTTTGGAGTGATTAGAGTCCATAAGGCATTGTCAAAGTTTACATAGTAATTGTCTAAACTTATTTTAAAGGATCTCTTTTGGATTATTTTAAGTGTGTGTGTTGAGTTAATCCACTTGTCTTAATAAACCAAACACAAAAGGTGTGTGCATATTGTGTGCATATTAAAACTGAACTGAATTGATCTGAAGATGCATTTACATGGTTTAGTTATCATACTGTGGTCACAACCTCATTTTTGTCTTTCGTTTTGTATCTCCAATCCCTCCTCATGATCCCCCAAAGCGAAGGTGCCTCTGGTTATTGACAAGACCAGAGGAGGTATAATTTTGATTTTCCTTGGAATGACCCACCTCTGTATGCTGAGCGCCTAACGAAGATGAGAGCATCTGGCATAGGAGCGTACTCGTACATTACTCACTCTTTCTCACTTTCAACCTCGTTTTAGCAGAACTTGTTCTCGTGCAATACTATACATTATGGAGAGGTGGCCCACAAAAGGTACTTGAGCCTTCCATCACCTGAATCTCATCCACTTTATATCTCTCCCCGGAATCATGCCAAGTCTGTTTTCCAACTAACTCCTTCATTAATAGAAAGTGCCTTTTTTTTCAAGATTTAACTCTTTTCGTGATTTCCGGTACCTAACCAAAAACATCTCCAATAACTTTGCTTCTTCATCTTTCCTTCATTCACTTTAACCTGATGCCATTGCATGTATTTCTGCAGCTGAACTCTTCGCTGAAACCTTTGTTAAAAGTTCCACTTTTCAAATACTTCATAATGCCCATTAAGATCCTTCACATAGATGCTTTCCATGCCTTAACTCGCCTAATTTTCTCTGAAACTGTGCTTACACCTTGCCTAGCCAAACTTTTCCAGCTCCGTCAATTAACATTTTTTTTTTCTTTTTGTTTAAAGTTTGCTTGCATTCACCCTGCTCCTAAGGAGGGAGACCGCTCTAATCCCTCAAGCTACAATGGTATAGCTTTAACTTTCTGCCTCTATTTTTTTTTTATCTATCTTCAACAACAATACTCTAAAACATATAGCACCTCACAACCTTCTGTATGATCGCCAGTATGGGTTCCGTCGAATCCGCTCTACTGGGGATCTTCTTGCTCTCTTTATTGAGTGTTGGTCATCCTCTTTTATTGATTTTGTTGAAACCTTTGCTCTTCCTTTAAACATATCAAAAATCCTTTTGTAGAATCTGTCACAAAGCTTTGATTTACAAACTATCCCCTTCAACCCTCTATCCTTCTTTCTGTAACTTCATTTCATCTTTCCTTTCGGACCCTTGTATTGATGATGTGATAGACGATCACTGTTCTTCTCCAAAGTCTGTTAATAGTGGTGTACCTTAGGATGCTGTCCTGTCATCCACTTTCTTCTTATTAATCATAAATCAAAAGTCATAAATTAGAACAAGAAGTCAAACTTCTTGTTCTATCCACTCTTACGCTGATGATATAACCTTGCACTTTTCCATGTCTTTTCGTAGACGTCTAACTCTTCAGGAAGTAAACAGCTCACGCAGAGAAGCCACAAAACGCCTGACTTACGATTTCTCGAAAATATCAGATTGGGGCAATACAAACTTCGTATTCCTCATTGCCTGAAAAAAAAACAAAAAAAAAACTCAATTCCTCCATCTTTCAACTTGACACAACCTTCCAGATAAATAGTCCCTCTTCTTCAATGACATTCAAGTGTCTCCCTCCTCGCTGACTATCCTCATTGTGTTATTCAATTGCAAGCTAAACTAGAAAGTTCACATTTCATTTTTAGCTAAAACAGTTACTGGAAATTTAGGCATTCTGGATCATCTCCCCCAGGGTTTCTCACCACCTCATCTGCTAACTCTGAACAGGTGCCTTATCCGCTCATGCATGGAGTATGCTCCACATGTATAGGGAGGTTTCACTTACACCACTCTTTTAGACAGGGTGGAATCAAAAGCTTTTTCGTCTTATCTACTCCTCTCCTCTATCTTTAACCTTTCTCTCATCGCTGCACTGTTGCATCTCTTGGTATCTTTTGCCGCTATTTTCACGCTAACTTAACTCCTGGTCTTGCTAACTGCATGCTTTGTCTCCTTCCATGGCCTCGCTGTACAAGACCTACTTTCTCTCATCCCCATTCTGTCCACCTCCCTAATGCAAGAGTTAATCATTAACTCCCTTCCTGCATCTGTCTTTTTCCTTCCTATGATTTAGATTCTTCCAAGAGTGAGGTTTCAAAACACTTATCCTCCGTTATTTGATCAATTTATTTTATAACATTTTCTGGGCTGGCATTTGAGTGTTTTTTTTTTTTGTTGTATATATATATATATATATATATATATATATATATATATATATATATATATATATATATATATATATATATATATATATATATATATATATATATATATATATATATATATATATATATATATATATATATATATAT
>NC_087169.1:5167116-5187116 GCF_035594125.1 Scylla paramamosain
TTTTCTTTGATGTCCAACCCCTCAGGATTTAAAGAACTCACGTATTGAAGCCACAAAACTCCTTACTTCCGAACTTTCAAAAATTTCTAATTGGGAAGTAGCAAATTCAGTGTTGTTTAATGTCACAAAATCCGACCTCATTCATCTATAAACTTTACATGATCTTCCAGAAGACTATCCCTCTTCTTCAAACATCCGTGATATATCCTTTAATTATAATTTAAATTGAAAACTTCACATCTCGTCTCTTGCTGAAAAAAAATAAATAAATAAATAAATATTATTTACAATTTGTTGTCTTTGGCCAGTGGCCCTCTTACATAAAATAAATAAATAAATAAACAAATATATAAATAAATAAATAAATAAATAAATAAAATAAAATAAATTAAATTAGGTGTTTGCTTGTCTCTCCCCGGCTGCTAATTCTGTATAAGGGTCTTACCCGTCCATGCATAAAAAAAAAATAAATAAATAAATAGATAAATAAAATAAAACACATAAAATAAATTAAGGTAGGTGTTGTGGGCCGTCTCCACCAGATTTGCTTGTCTCTCCCCGGCTGCTAACTCTGTATAAGGGTCTTATCTGTCCATGCATAAAAAAAAAAAAACACATTTTTCATATAGGACGTGGGAAGGGGGGAATACCAATCGCACTTTAATATGGTGTAATGAAAAGCAATTAATCTCATTAGCTCTCTACTCTACCTGACAACTTCCAGCTTCTCTATCTTTATTGCATTGTTGCATATCTTACTATCTTCTATGTTTTCTCGCTAACTGCCTTTGTGACCTTGCTAGCAGCATGCATCTCCTCTGATGCAAGATTCCCTATTTTCTTTCATCCCTATTACGCCCTTTTCCTTATTGCAAAGGTTAACCAACATTATCAATCATTCATTCCTTTTTAATGCTCATTAACACTGGAACTCTCTGTTTCTGTATCTCTGATTTGAATTATTTCAAGAGAAAGACTTCAAGACTTTTATCTTCCAGTTTTCGATAATCCTTTAGGGGCTGGTACCTCAGCAGCATTTTATTTTATTTATTTTCTTCTTCTTTTGTAGCGCTAAGTCATTGTCTCTCTTACATAAAAAAAAGGAGCACCTTGTGTCGATGGCGCCACTAGCCACACATCACCTGTCCATAAAACATCTATCTAAAGAATATTTCCTCTTACAGTTACATTTATCTTTCTTTCTTTTTTAGAAAAGTTCGTGAGACGTCCTTTGGCCCATCATCAGTCAAGAAACGGCAGTCATCTACTTTTCCTAAGCGTCTCAACGAGCTCTTCACCTCGTTCACCTTAGCCGTGAACAACCTGAAGTCATCAGAAGATTTCATTCCTGTAGGAGTCGCTCTTTACCAATGTTCCTGCGGACCAAACCATCGACCTCATCTGTGAAAGCCGGTACCACTCAGGAAGCTACACCTTCCCCATCCCAGAAGCTTCAATCTGTCTTCTATCACAGGCCTGCACCAAGTATGCCCTATTCTGCGGGGCAGATGGTAACGTATACATGCAGATTGACGGCGTCGAAATGGGGATCTCCACCAGGTGCATTCCACTAAATTACCTTTTTTTTTTTTATCTATTTTTTTGCGAAAAAACTAACCTCGCTAGAAGTAATATTTTCACAACACCCTTTCCTCAAGCCACCAATATACATATGATACGAGGACGTCTTCATCAGCACATCATTAAAATATGTGCAACACCTTTAAGAAATTTTCGATCGCAACTCCTCCCGTAACACACGAAACAGAGAAGCACCAGCGCTTACCCTTTCTCGACGTTTTGTACGACACATAAATACCAACATCTCCATGGAAGTGTAAGTCAAATTCACGCTGCCAGTGAATACCTAGATAGATACCGACTCAGAGTTATCAACTGCTTTATGAAGCGAGCCCGAATACGCTACTCTTCCAGGACCGCCATGGACAAAGAATTAACAAGAACCACATGGCTTCAGAATACCCAGCCGACGAAAAAAAAAAAAAAAAAACATGAAAGAAGATTATCAAGGACAATGTTAAGCCTACTAAACCTGATACACAACTAAGACTCCATCTATTGCAAAATAAAAAGCACTTCAGATTTAGTCATGAAGAGGAGCTGCCTCCTATCAACAATACCACTACAAAGTCCGGTGTACCAATATACATGCCACAATGATGATTACATTCGCTGTGGATATCGGCTCCACCCCCATTACCCACTCCAAACGCATCACAACTCATCTACAAGACAGCTTCATCAGACGCAGCAACACAACAAACCCCATCACAAAACTAGATCTGGAAGATAACTTGGTCATCATACAGAAAGAGCCCGCCAGAGCTCGACAAAGGATGACCTAAGTTGTATACATGCATTCACAACAATAAATCGATCATAAACTCTCTCTTTATCTCTCTCTACTACAACTTTGCTATCCTCCATGACCTAGAGCAATTGGTGCAACACCAATCGTGTTCCTGAACGTCTTGGAGATACGCCCAACATTCTTGACCTTTTCCTAACTTCTAATCCTTCTGCTTATGCTGTCATCCTTTCTTCTCCGTTGGGCTCCTCCGATCACAATCTCATATCTGTATCTTGTCCTATCGCTACAATCCCTCCTCAGGATCCCCCTAAGCGAAGGTGCCCCTGGCGTTTTACCTCTGCTAGTTGGAGGGGCCCGAGGAGGTATTTTGCTGATTTTCCTTGGAATGACTACTGCTTCCGTGTCAGAACATCTTCTGGCTTTCCTTTTAGAGATTTTGGTGAAACTTTTGCTGTTGCCCTAGTCATATCAAAAGCTTTTGCTAGAGTCTGGCACAAAGCTTTGATTTCTAAACTACCCTCATACAGCTTCTATCCTTCTCTCTGTAACTTCATCTCAAGTTTCCTTTCTGACCGTTCTATTGCTGCTGTAGTAGACGGTCACTGTTCTTCTCCTAAATCTATTAACAGTGGTGTTCCTCAAGGTTCTGTCCCGTCACCCACTCTCTTCTTATTATTCATTAATTATCTTCGAAACCAAACTTCTTGTCCTATCCACTCCTCCGCTAATGATACCACCCTGCACTTTTCCACGTCTTTTCATAGACGTCCAACCCTTCAGGAGGTAAACATTTCACGCAGGAAAGCCACAGAACGCTTGACTTCTGATCTTTCTAAAATTTCTGATTGGGGCAGAGCAAACTTGGTATTGCTCAATGCCTCAAAAACTCAACTCCTCCATCTATCAACTCGACACAACCTTCCAGACAACTATCCCCTTTTCTTCAATGACACTCAATTGTCCCCCTCTTCTACACTGAACATTCTCGGTCTCTCCTTTATTTATAATCTGAACTGGAAACTTCACATCTCATCTCTAGCTAAAACAGCTTCTATGAAGTTAGGTGTTCTGAGGCGTCTCCGCCAGTTTTTATCATCCCCCTTAGCTGCTAACTCTTTACGAGGGCCTTATCCGTCCATGTATGGAGCATGCTTCACATGTCTTGGGGGGTTCCACTCACACTGCTCTTCTAGACAGGGTGGAATCAAAAGCTTTTCGTCTCATCAACTCCTCTCCTCTAACTGTCTTCAGCCTCTCTCTCACCGCCGCAGTGTTGCATCTCTAGCTGTCTTCTACCGCTATTTTCATGCTAACTGCTCTTCTGATCTTGCTAACTGCATGCCTCCCCTCCTCCTGCGGCCTCACTGCGTAAGACATTCTTCTTTCTCTCACCCCTATTATGTCCACCTCTCTAACACAAGAGTTAACCAGTATTCTGAATCATGCATCCCTTTCTCTGGTAAACTCTGGAACTCTCTGGCTGCTTCTGTATTTCCACCTTTCTATTACCTGAATTACTTCAAGAGGGAGGTTTCAAGACACTTATTCATCAATTTTTGACTACTGTTTTGACTCTTTTATGGGACAAGCATTTCAGTGGGCATTTTTTTTTTTTTTGTTGGATTTTTGTTGCCCTTGGCCAGTGTCCTTTTTACATAAAAAAAAAAAAAAACAGTAGTAACGTAGCAGAAGGACTCAATGAATATTTTAGCAAAATTGCCAACACGCTAGCACAAACGAGCCAGGCACCCACTATTCCATATCATATTTTTCTTCCTGAATTTTCTACCTTTCCTTTTATTTGAATTCAAGAACCGTTTCTGAAATATATAAGGCTATTCATGAGCCCAGTTCAACTGTCCCTGGAAATGATGAAGTAGATATGAAAATTATGAAATAATGTAAAAAATGAAACATATCCATTCCTTGAGTAAAAAAATAAATCTTATAACAAGGGATCATTTCATAAGTTCTTACAGGGTGCCAATGTCATTCCAATTTATAAAAGAGGTGATTCACCCAGTAATTCAAAGTATAGACCAAATTGCATTACTATCAAGTTTCAGCAAAATTACTGAAAAATCGTTGTAAATAGACCAGTATTACTCTGTGTTCTCTATTAACAGAGTCCCAGTATGAGTTTCTGCCACGTCGATCCACGGATCCACTTCACCACTTCATTCAAAGTATCTACACAGCCTTAGATAATTAAATGCATCAACTGACTGTTGTGACTTAACTAAAGCTTTTGATACCATCTCACAGACAATTTTATTACAAAAGCTACTAGTATATGGCATTCATGGTCGAGCACCGAAATGACTCCAGAGCTATCTTAGCCATAGGCAGCAGTATGTGCTCTTATTTTTTTTTTTTTTCTTTCGGACAGCAACATCCACCTACAAGGAAATAACACCCACGAACTCAGTAACATATTTAATAAAAGCCCACCTTGGACACATCCAAATCACATTATATGGTATATTGTTTATTGATATTGCAACCTCCTCCTCAAATAAAAATTAAATTTAATGGTCATACAATAACGAGGGTTATAGAGACTAAGTTTTTAAGAATCACAATAAGCCATAAATTAAATCGCCACACATTTAAATTATTATAAAAACTAAAATTTATAAGTTAACTCGTGTTATATATATAGCATGAGGTACTTCTTTAATAAAAAAAAAATAAGGTAAATATATTTTTCAATTGTTTATCCACATCTATTATACTGTTCAGCAATATGGGGAGGAACACACAAAAAAAAAAAAATCTAGACAACATATTTATGGCGCAGAAGATACTCCATGTTCCATAAACAAAAACATGATCACATTACTTCGCTCTACAACTACTGCTTCCATGATATTATCTACTTCTAGATTTGTTTGTTTGTGTACAAAACCCTGTTTGTCTATCTAGCTGACAGTGGTGCCGATAGAAAAGGAACCAACGACATCAGACTCCCTCTCATCTCACACACAACAGTGTCACCTCCAGAGGAGCTGAATTACGGGATGACTTGCAGGAAGATATGAAAAATACAATGTTTGTCAATGTACTCAAATTAGAAATTAAAGAAGACATTTTCAGTAAATACAACCCTAACTAAGACTTGGATAATTGTTATGCATTACGTTTCTATCTTTATACCAGCTAACTTCTGCACTAACAGGTTACATACGTATAGTATTTATTCTGTCTGTTTTTTTTTTTTTTTTGTGTGTGTGAAACATGCCAAGGAAACACTTAACATCCGTTTTATTGTACAAATCAATTGTTAGCTTTATTTGCTAAAATTAGCGGTGAGCTAGCATTCATGTTTGAATGCTGCATTTACACTGCATAGCAAAAGGAAAGATGAAAAACAGAAAACTATATCACTTTTGTTTTCCAGCGCACATAGGATATAACTTTTACTAGTTGCTACAAAGTGACTGTTGTGTCATTCTCTACATTGTGAACACTATTTCAGGCGGCGGCGGAGCCTGTTACCTTCCCACATGCCTCCTCCCTTGTCCACTTGGTAATTCCCTATGTTTCCCAGACACATCTGAATAAGTAATGAGGAGTTGTTTCTTCATGATGCAAGATATGGAGGCTACGGCAGTGGTGGTAATACATGTACCGGTGGTGGTGGTCGCAGAAACAGGGTCTATGGTGGTGGTGGTGGTGGTGGCGAGGCAGTGCTGGCGATATGGCAGGCATAATACAGCGTAATTTTTTCTCTCCCATGATCACATGCCGCATGCTTTCTCCTCTTCACGTTCTTCCCTCTTTGTACTATGTTGGTTTCGCGCATGATGATGATTCAGAAGAATATAAAACGGCTTGGAGAACAAGAGGGGACTTAAGAGGGGTGCAGTGCGTTTTGATGGATTTGCACCACTGGTGGTTGAATGTGGTGAATCTGACGCGACCCTCCTTCGCTCATTCTTGCCATAGAATTTACCTTTATTAGAGGTTCTATCCCCTTCCCCAAATAAGTAGGTTTTGGAGAAACAACAGTAGCACTGCTGTCACTAGCAATCTCAATCCATCACCATCATTGCAGTCACTCACTATGATATCCACGTCTCTACCCATGAAGATGTTTGTCACAGTCTTCTCTAGTTATCTACCTATTTCACAAATATTCAAGAACTTCCTGAGTTAATGAGTGTTGAGGCCAAGGGGCCCCATCTTGTGAATGAAACTGACTCGAAGTGGGAGAAGAGGTGGGATGTCTGGCAGACATTATATGAAAGTGAGAGGAGGTGGAAACTGTAGCGTACATCATCTCGTAGCTAGCGCAATCCATAGCCTGACCAGTACTTAGTCAAGTGAGCGTGGGTGAGTATTGTTTGAAAGAAAACGATATGCTTACTCAACTCCAGGGCAAATTAATTTAATTTGATTTAATTTTAATTTAACTAATTAAAAAAAATGCCTTGTCGACTACTGTCGACATCTGCAGTTTGAGCCCCGGCGGCTGTCGACTATAGTCGACAATAATAACAATGCTGATATCAGTCACAACTACATTAACCCTTAACCCTTAAAGCGTGGGTTAAGGGTTAAAGGGTTAAGGGTTAATGTACTTGTGACTGATATCAGCATTGTTATTATTGTTATTGTATTATATTATATTATATTATATTATATCATATTATTATTATTATTATTATTATTATTATTATTATTATTATTATTATTATTATTATTATTATTATTATTATTACTGTTATTATATGTTTTATATATATTTGCTAGATCAACGATCTATTATTATGGGTAAGCTGCAGGTAAAATACTGGTCCGCTTACATTGATGATTCACTAAATATCACAACCACAGCTCCATAAAAGAGCTTAAGCTCAATGGACCTGGGCTTGTAAATATGTACATATTATATTCATTATCCTCATTACATGTAAGTGTGTATGTGTGTGTGTGTGTGTGTGTGTGTGTGTGTGTGTGTGTGTGTGTGTGTGTGTGTGTGTGTGTGAAATTTCTCCTGGCAGCGCATCTGTAATAGTATACCTGTGGGCCTCTCTCTCTCTCTCTCTCTCTCTCTCTCTCTCTCTCTCTCTCTCTCTCTCTCTCTCTCTCTCTCTCTCTCTCTCTCTCGTGTGCATCTACGTATAAAACAATGTATGTAGACAAAAAAAAAAGAAAACTGCAAGATTTCCGTTCCTATTTATTTATTTTTATTTATTTATTTATTTATTTATTATTTTTGTTTTAATGTGACACATTTCACCTTAAGCAAATATAAATGAACCATGATTAGGATCTGGTTATGTGGCGAAATACAACACATAATTTGAATGATAATCATAACCAGTTGGTATTACTATTTGAAAAGGAGTATTAATCTTGGATACAGTGATATTTAATAAGGAAGATATAAAAAAAAAAAAGTTTTCCGATGTTGTATTCATATTTTACATAATTTCAAATATTTATATTAGGAAAGTGTCATTTACTTATTGGTCAAGTTCTCGATAGAGCATAACTGTCACTGAATGGAAAATGAAGAATGTTACCATTTATATTTTTTACATATAAAAGGTCAGCTAAGGGAGATAAACAGTTGCACAGAAAGAGATACGAGTATGTTGGTTTACTTGAGAAAAGATTGGAAACTGCGTGAGAATTTGGTACAACATGGTCTCCAGAGTGTTCTATTATATACATCCTACTTTTTCGTGGTCTTCCTCTACGGGGTTTAGTGTTTATGTGACCTTCTCTCCTCCATCTCCTGATCCATCGACATATTGTGGTAACGCTGGCTCCAGTCTCTTGAGCAATTGCGCGAGCTGACATTCCTCCAACCCACATACAAACGAACTTGGATCGATCAAACAAGTTGGTAGTTTGATGTAATCGATGGCATTCCATAATTTCTTTCCTGAAACTAATTAAATGTATAATGTAATCTCTCTCTCTCTCTCTCTCTCTCTCTCTCTCTCTCTCTCTCTCTCTCTCTCTCTCTCTCTCTCTCTCTCTCTCTCTCTCTCTCTCTCTCTCTCTCTCTCTCTCTCTCTCTGTACTGTACTTACCAGTACAGTACTGTGGCCATTTTCTGCTGTGTTTTAACTTCCTGCAGCACAAGAGTATAAGATGACCAAGACATGGACCCAGCTGATCCAGGCAACTGAGCGGAGAGCTCAACAAAAGAACACTACCTTGGCTCAAATTTTCTTGGCACCCTTACTTGACCAGGCAGATGAGTGGACCATCAGCAGAGGAATGCCGCTGCACAAACCACCACTCACACTCCATCAGGACTTGCTTTGGAAATCCCCATCCACACTGCTACCACACTTTCTGACATATTGGATCTCATCACTGCTGATACCTCAACTATCTCCGAGGAAAGTAAAACTATTGGGAGAACTATTATCAAAGTACTGTAACTGATAAATAACCAAAAAGATGAAAAATAGCACAATTGCAAAGCGTAAATCAGTACATCAGTTTGAAAATAGAGTAAGAGAACGTGCAAATCAAGTGGATGAAGTGAATCAATACGAGAGAAGGGAACAAAACGACTTTAATGTAGATGTGGTAGTGAGATCAATCAGAAAAAAAAAAACCTTCACATAAATATAAATAACTCTGATATAAATGCTGTTCATAGACTAAGAGCAAAGAAATCACTGAACGACTCTAGGCCAGTCATTGTTAAACTTCACAGCAGGCAAACAAAATACAACATTACGAACGCATGTATAACAGTTAAGCCGAACCTGAGAGCCTAACCACATAAATGACAGCCTAATTACAAAACACTTATCGTTATGGGATATAAGAAAACAAGACAGAAAAAATTCCAGCATTGCTATACAAAATGATGGTAAAATTGTTGCGAAGTAAGACATTCAAATCGGAAACACATCATCACTACCTACGCAATTCTTACAAATTTCTTAGATAATTATCCAATATTAAAGAAAGTATCAAATACTCATGCGTAACTTAAACTCACAATGTTGTTATAAGTGTTGAAGCCGTCCAGGTGGAACCTGACAGCTATAAGAATTGCATTTTTGTGTTATATTATTATTATAGCTATTATTAATTTCTAGTTCGTTACAACCCTTATTACTACAAGTATTACTACTAATTTTATTATTGATACTTCTATTACATATATTACTACTATTACCAATACTACTACTACTACTACTGTTACTACTGTTACTACTACTACCACTACTACTACTACTATTACTACTACTACTACTACTACTACTACTACTACTACTACTACTACTACTAGTTTCTATTACTTTCTAGTACTACTACTGCTACTACTATTACTTTCTTCTATTACTTACTTTTACTACTATTAATTTCTACTAATAATAATACTACTGTTACTACTACTACTACTACTACTACTGTAACAACTACCTTAACACTATACATATTAATATTAAATCACTTTACAAAAACTATGATGTATTAATTTTTTTTTCTTAATTGTTTACCAAAACCACCTGATATAATTGTTATTACTGATAAATGGCTACAAGAACATACTAAACATCTTTATTCATTGGAAGGCTATGGTTCGTATCATTCAATAAGAACTGAAAGAGAACTTGGAGGGATTTCTACTTATCTAATTAAGTCATTAAGAAATAAAAATTCAGGTATTAATTATACTATGCTATTAAAAGAAACTCTCGTTTGTTTTCAATCCCTTTGGCTATACGTTTGAATCAATATGTGACCACTGGAACTTTTCTATCCCTTAAAGACTGCAAAAAATTACACCTATCCACAATTCTGGCCTTGATGATGACCCTAAAAATTATAGACTAACTCTCAGCTCTCAATTTCTCTAAAATATTTGAAACTTAAATGAAGGTTTACTTAACTAACTATCTTGAAACTAGGAACATATTAAATCCTTCTCGATGAGGTTTTAGGCGGAACTATGACACTTTTAAAGCATTAAATGCATTTTCCAATGATGTTCTTTCTGCAACTAACAAAAAAACATATGTCTTATCCATATATATGGATTTTGCTAAAACCTTTGGCACAGATAATCACGAGATATTTATTAACAAAATGCACCACTATTGTATTAAAGATCCAATATTCTCTTCGTTTAAAGATTACCTAACGAATAGACATCAATATACTTTATTTAGCGGCGAAAAATCATCTACCACCACTGTCAATCTTGGTGTTCCTCAAGGAATCGTACTAGACACCATTTTGTTTCTAATATACATCAATGATATATCCGATCTTTTCTCTGAAGCTAAAAGTATCTTGTATGCTGATGATATGACACTTTACTTAAAAGGTCCAAACCAGGATCAACTTTTGCCTAACGCAAATCGTGAACTTGAGAAACTACAAATGGTGTGTATGTAACAGTTTTACAATGAAGAGTAAGAAAACTTTCTTTATGCTATTCACTACAAAAAATAAATAAATAAATAAATAAATAAAACTAACTAACTAAATAAATAAAATAAAATAAAATAAAATAAATCTAATGTTATCAATTTAAAAATTAATAATGAAATTATCTCTAAAACTGATAGAATAAGATTTCTTGGTGTAAGATTGTAATGATTCACTATCATTTAAATATCACATACATAACCTTAAACAAAAAAATATCAAGACACGTTGCTCTGCTTTTTCAAATAAAGAATGTCATGCCTGTCTTTAAATGTGTTAAAGTCTATATACTATGCTCACATTTTTCACTAATTATCTACTGTAGCCCATTTGCTGTACAACATGCGCGACCTATCTAACCACTCTAAGATTGCAACTCAGAAAGACTGTAAGTATTATTACTAACAACGATTATTTAGCACATACAAGTCCACTTTTCATAAAAGCAAAAAAATTTAAGCTAGATGATATAGCTAAACTGGCAATAGCTTCACTTATGTATAAAAATAAGAATGAAATGCGAAGACCTCCACCCATCTCATAATTATAATACCAGTCACCACGAGAACCTTACCTTTCCTATTCATCGTCTTTCAAAGTTTCAACATTCAACTACTTATTTGGGTCCTGTAATATTGACTTATATTCCTATACCAATTCAAGATGCTCCCTCCCTCAGCACATTCAAAAGCCAATCAAAAATTATCATAATGAGCTATTAACCAACTTACTCTTTCTTTATATATAGCACATTATATTATATTATATTTAGTTATTATTTTGGCATTAACATCAATATTATAATTTATTAATGTTGCCACAATCAGATATTCTACATATTTTTTTTTCTTTTCTAAAAAAACATTGCTTTATATAGATTAGCTTTAGTTATACATGATAAAAGTTCTCCATGTTTATACATATATATATATATATATATATATATATATATATATATATATATATATATATATATATATATATATATATATATATATATATATATATATATATATATATATATATATATATATATATATATATATATATTAGTGTATTTTGTATAAATAACACCTATAAATAAATGTTTCAGATCTCTCTCTCTCTCTCTCTCTCTCTCTCTCTCTCTCTCTCTCTCTCTCTCTCTCTCTCTCTCTCTCTCTCTCTCTCTCTCTCTCTCTCTCTCTCTCTCTCTCTCTCTCTCTCTCTCTCTCTCTCTCTCTCTCTCTCTCTCTCTCTCTCTCTCTCTCTCTCTCTCTCTCTCTCTCTCTCTCTCTCTCTCTCTCAACAAAGACAACTAATCAGAAAGATATATTATGACATTAGATTTTGTGTTATGTTAAATCAAAAGGTCTCTTTTTGTGTGTAATGTATTGGTTAGATGAAATGAAAATCTATTTACTTTACTTTTTGCATATTATTGAAGAATGGCTTACTAAATTGATATTTTTTTAATTACACTTTAATGATAACCTTGTGAACGCCTATCTGAAATTATTAGGTGAGAATAGCATTATGATGTGTGACATCGAAACGGAAACGAGACAAGTTTTGTTAGCTTTTTGAAGATGTTGTAGCGACTTAAAACTTTAAGTAAACTGTTGTAAAACATAAGTTGTTATCTTTAGTAGAAGCAGAATAGGAACCAGTATACTCGTATGTGAACTCAAATTTGATGGGGAAAATTAAGATCTTGTTAATGAATATAAGTACTTGGGTACAGTCTTTCATTATTGTAATGGGAAGTTTCGTAATGGTGAATTAGAACTAAAAGAAAATTACGAGCTCATAGCTCGGTACATGTCGTAAATTTGATTGACGACATGGATTATATATAACAATGGTATTACTTACAGTTGCTTACGGAACATAGATATTGGGCTACGATACTGTAAGTGAAACGGAATTACTACAAATGGTTTTATATATATATATATATATATATATATATATATATATATATATATATATATATATATATATATATATATATATATATATATATATATATATATATATATATATATATATATATATATATATATATATATATATATATATATCACAAGTTGATATGCTAGGTTTGTGTTTCACACCATGGCTATTATACATATGGAATCTATGTTATGAATTTGGCATTACTGGTGTGTGGCTAACATAGGACATTACAGATCAAACATAATTATAAAAAAAAAAATAAAGCAGTGAATTACGATCTTGTACAGTAAATAAACAGCTGAAGCTATTAATTAATTTAAATTAATAGATAAATATAATAACCCTGTTAGCTTGTCAATGAAAAAGCACATTATAATATGTAAATTACGTACAAACATTAAAATAAAAATATTACGTACAATAACAAATTGCCAATAACAGAAATTACAGTACGTATCGTGGCACCAGGAGAAAATATTTGATTTGTAATAACTGTAAATCACTTCTGTTGTGTTATCTCATTTACAAAACGAATGACGTGTAGCCGTTGTAACCAAAGGTAGGGTAAGAATAGGTCGAAGCATATTCTTTGTTAAACGTCACAAAAGCTGTCCTTTGTTCATTTAATGTAGGAAACTTTTCTGTTTTTCATCTGATGATATCCTACAGATATCGAGGATTATCGCGGTGGCCAGAGAGGTAAGAGAAAGCAGTCCGCTTTTCCTATACAGCAGCAAATATCACAATATCGCTGTCATACAGCGCCGTTTAGAAAAAAAAAAAAAATCATAAGATAAAATATTCACATTAAAAGCAAGTCCATGAAATGTAAAAACACACACACACACACACACACACACAAAAAAAAAAAAAAACATCAAAAATGAAAATCTATAAAAGGAAATGGGATTTTCAGCGACAAGGGAAATGCCACAATTTAATTTCAAGTGAAGGAGTACTGATCCCACTGACTCACAACACCACGTCTGGCATTGTTAATTTCGTACTCAAGGCACTGATCCCACTGACCGAGATATGTGACGTTGTTCGTTATGTGCCCAAGACACTGGCCTCACTGATACAGATATCTGCCATTGTTTATTATGTGCCCAAAACATTGCTTCCCGTACTCACGAAGTGGTCCTACCGGATCTTAGCTATGAAACGAGTCATAACTTGAACAAAATGGCACATTCTTGTCATAAACTGCGCGCGTCTGTCATTAATCCAAGCAGAATACTAAGACTGGGTCCACCCTGTCTTAACGGGTTAAGACGCGCTCCCACAGCCAAGACGGCCGCTCCACAACATCTCCAGCTCATGAATCATTTACACAGAAACGACGTACTGAATAAACTTGTGACACAGAACTTCTCAGAAGGTATTGATTAGACCATGCAGCTATTCTCTTTGTCACCGATCTAGGGAGGGAAGCCTTAGAGAGTGACACAGAGAGTAAACCACTCCCCCCAAAAAATGAAGGTGATCTTAACAGTTAGATATCGTGCTGCTGGGAAAAGCTATTGGGAAAATGCATTTAAGGAGTAGTGATGGCCTTGGAGGTCGTCGAGAGAGCCATCCTTGCCATTCAACATCGAGGCGCTTCTATATGATCAAATTTACCATATATCAAATACTGAATTAGTATCTTACCTACTGAGTCTCTTCTTGAAGTATATAAAAGTTAAGGAAATATTTTAGAAGCTATAAATTAGTTATAAACGACAGCCTTTGTTTCGTCTTTTAGCAAATGAAATTAAGTAAGCGTTACTACATACACTAGACTGTTATGATAGACGGTTCCGCTCAAGTCCTGACTTATAATAGTCGTTCTTAGTTATGATACGCATCTACCATAGCAATGACACATATCATAACTTTATGAAGAAGACGGCTCTAGGATCCAGCGTTGTGTGTTACGAGTGTCTTTCTCTTTTGCCTCCATGTTTTTCTGGTACAAAATTAATGTTTTTTTTCATATTACTTTAACACTAATAAAAAAATATAAAAAAAAATAATAATATTTGAAAAGGAAGTTATAATTCATTCAAAAGATTGACGTTCTCCACAAACATAAAGACCTCATGTCCCGGGGAAAGAACCCTCTCTGCAAGTCTCAGTGAGATACGGAAAGTGCCATCTTCACCGCGACAGCGGAAAAGCTATCGCTCCCGCAGATTAACCAGACTGGACATGCTACCAGAAAGTGTCGCACTGTAAGGGGGACTACACAATCACTACAGCATGGTTTTGTTTCCTAGGACATGAGATAACCAATTGTGACCCATCTAGAAATGGGTCAGTTCAGTTTCTGAGCAGAGTCTGAGCGTTGTGGACATATGTCCATGGACGGACAACAAAAAAAAAAAAAAATGCTATTTCCCCTACCTTAGTGGTTGCAACTAAAGCCTCCCACCTCTTCTGCCAACTGTAAAGAAGTGTCATCCCAATTCTGGAATGAAATGAAATGGAACGGGGCTGGAAGGAGCAATCCGAGTTACTGCCTCTTTAGCCAGCCTATCGGCCTTCTCATTCTCCGAAACTCTCATATGTTCCGGGTTCCAGTAAGACCCAACGTGGTAGCGTCTATGTTGGAGAAGGTAGAGCCACTAAAGAATGGCCGGGGAAGGTTGGATCCTCCGCTGTGATGTCACTAACAATTCAACCTAATGCGCTCCTTGCCTTCTCTACTTTGCTTCATGTCTTTGTAGCCTAGATTTCTTTATTTACAGTTGTGATTTGTGAACAGAACCAGGGCAAGTTTTGTCTGGCAATGGCTTCAGTGTATGTATACATCCATTAAAATTAAGACGTAGTGCAGAGGGGAAAAAAAAAATGCCAGAAAGACAGGGATGTTAATTTCCTTTAAGACAGACAACATGATCTGTGCAAATTAAGTATTACATACGAATAACACATATCTTATAAAGCAGGTTAATTATGTCTTGTATGTGTTCTTTTTGAATACATTCGATATAAATTCTATTTAGGTTTTATAATGTAAAGCATGTCAGATTAACGAGGATTCATGTATGATATTACTCTTACCAAATCAGCCTATTACTACCTCACGCTCAGCAATCAATATGATCAAGTATGCAGTTTGATTAGATTAGTCCTTAGGTGGTCTGACAGCGGGGGATACGGGGCCAGTTAGGGGGTTACGTCAGATACGATTTGGGTATTTAATGGTTCACTGGGGACCAGTCGGTATAAGCTAACGTTAAGCCTTTATTTTTAGTAAAATGGACTAAGAAAAATGCAAAACCTCAAGCTTTTTCCTACACGAGTAATTTATCTTATATATCCGTTTTGGCCTATGTGATGCATATAAATGTCTATTCTTATCGTAATATGAGGATGAATTTAACTCAACATGTATAAGAAACTTAATATGAATGTTTTTCTCAGATTATTTCTTAAATTAAAAAGGGTTGAAAATTTTTTTGTTGGGATAAGAACAAAATTTTGCTATATTTCGATAAATATTTCACCATAGGATATATATATATACGAGTATATATATATATTCATGAAAAATGTTAATATATTTAAGGAATTACCTTGGTTATCTTCCTAAAATTTTGTAAGTAACATTATTCCTCAAATTTTACACAAATAAGTGCTTAATTATTCCTTGTTCGTTTACCAAAACTTAAAGTGCTTGTATCAAGTTTGGTTTCTTGCTATCTATCTGTCTTGATTATACTGCTAGCGTCACTGTATCAGAATGTTTTTATTCAGCTACGGCTGTTTCTTTTAAAGATTTACTGTTGACCACTTCTGCATGTAAAGTGGGAATGATAGCATCATAGATGTCTTAGGTTACCCGCTTGAAGTTCTCCGATGATGTGGATAATGATAGGTAGCGTCGGTTGCGTGGGTAAGTTGTTAAATATTGTGCAAGTAAAGGAATTACAAATTTTGTTCAATTTGTGCTTCTTTCAATGATGATAAGGTGACACTCGAATTGTTCAATACCAACACATTATACTTGTCATCATCAGAGACACTGATAAGACTCTGGTGATATGGCAGAATGACTTGAGGCTCTCGACTCTTTTTCTTTTAAACAGTACCAAACTAATTTCAGTTGGAAAACCAACGTTTCCAAGTACAATGTAAGCGAGCTTTCTAATATTTATATTAGTAAATATATAGAACTTTATAATAAACACTTTCCACTTTCAATAATTAAAATAAAAGAAAAGTATAGTAATAAGCCCTATATACCCCTATATACGCCAAATGGCCTCTAACATATGAAACAACTTTTAAATCCTTTCAATGTCAGTTAACATCTGCAATAATAGCACCCAAAAAAAATGATCAGAAAACTAAGCTTACTGAATATGCAGGGGACATAAAAAAAAAAAAAAAATGCAAGGGCATTAACAATTTACTTGGAAAAAATAAGCCTAAATTATATTTTGTCCTTCGGTTTCAATGGATATACTATTACTGATGATTATAATGTGGCTAATGCATTTAATAGCTATTTCAGCAGTAAAGGTGACACACTAGCGAACAACATCCAAGTGACACCACTTCCTTTTAATACATATATTCCAGAACCTTCTCTATTTTCTTTTTACTTAACTAAGATCAACTACACTAATAGAAACTACATCTGAGATTCATTATTTTAAACCCTCCTCTCCTAACCATGATGATGTCAGTATGCAAATAATCGAGGAATATCAAGATATAATCGGTCCGTTTTTTAATATATATATATATATATATATATATATATATATATATATATATATATATATATATATATATATATATATATATATATATATATATATATATATATATATATATATACTCGTATATATATATATATATATATATATACATATATATATTTTTTTTTAATAAATAATTTAAGGAGGGATCCTTTCCGGACCACCTCAAGACTGCCAAAATTATTCAAATATAAAAAAAAAAAGATGACAGTTGTTTACCTAAGAATTATAGGTCAGTATCCATCTTGCCATGTTTCATTAAAATAAAATAAAAAAAAAATGGTTGTAAGACAAGAATTTCTTCTCAGAACACACTATCTTAACTTCGATTCACTATGGATTCCGTTTTGACTTTTTTTCTGACTTTGCAATTCATAATTTTTGTCAAAATATATACAATACACTTGATAACGAAATGTTTTAACTAACCGTATTCTAACAATAATGTATCATCACCATACAATTTAATTAATCATGGTGTACCACACGGCTGAATTCTTGGACCTGTCCCCTTTTTAATATGTATTAATGATATCACTCGTAGTAAACTCAAAAATTTTACTCTTCGCAGATGACACCACTATTTTCATCCTGAGACATAATCTCAAAAATATCTCGCACATAACAAATACAAAATTAAATAACGTGTCCAACTGGATCATGAGCAACCAGTTACTTTAAATATTAACAAAATACATCACATGGTCTTCACTCCCCGGACATCTCAGCCAGTACACACATCTATCAAAATTATAATTATACAGCAAATGAAGTTTCTGAATTTAAGATTTTAGGAATTATTATTGACAGTAAGTTAACATGGAAAGATCATGATACTTTAGTATCATTATTAAAAGGTGTAATGTATAGATTAAGATATTATTTAACTTCTGATTGTTTACGTAAAATTTATTTTACTTTAACTTATCCACAATATGGGAGGTGCCCATAGAACTTCCATAGATAATTCCTTTATTATTAAAAAAAAAATAAATAAATAAATAAAAATTGAACGCATCATGTACTTCAAAAAACGCTACGATCAGACAAATTGCATTTTCAGAGACTAAATAGTTAAAACTTCCTGATATTATATACTTGCAGACCAATCTTTTTGTACACAAATCTTTTTACTCATTACCTTTGGACGTTGGTTTCATATTAATGCCGGATAATATAACGCGAACACACAATTTACGTATTCCGTTCTGCAAGACATCGCGACCCCAGCAGAGTGTTTTGTCAGGAGCAAACAAAAACTGGACTGGAATATCCTATCACAAGACTTGATTGTTGACCATAACTTCAATTCCTCTAGAAGTAAGTTAATAAAAATGTTGTTCAATAAATATTTTGAAAGTTTATTCAACTAAGTTATTTTCCTGTTTTACATGATGAATAATAATGTACTTTAATTTCATCACCATTCTTATCTCAATGTATTTCTATATTCTGTTGTCTATTTTGTTTTTTTCAATTATTCGGTTGTACTTGTTTGATACAGCATATTATTATTATTATTATTTTTTTTGTGTGTGTGTGTATGTGTGTGTGCGTGTTTCGTCTTTCGTTTTTCTATGGACTTTAATCTGTAATAATAAACAGTCACTAGTGTTCCAGCACACGTGCGTTATGAATACCATGATGCCTTGTTTTAATAATTATAGTATTTTTTTTTGTTATGAATAATGTATATCTATTTCATAATATGGTAGAGAACCAAAATAATTACAATACATAAAGCATCTTCAATTCTGAGCCCTGTTGTTTTTTTTTTATTTTATTTATTTATTTATTTTTTCATGCATTCATGTCCTACTAAAGATTCAGTTCATTGGAGCTGGCTATAATATTATGTATAATTACTATAAATATGTAAACCCATAGAGCCAAATGAATATATCAATAAAAAAAAAATCAACCATATCAAAATCTTTGTGAACTGACTGCTCTTTGATGACTGGTCTATGATGACTAACTTGTGACTGTCTGATGATTAACTGAAAACTAAACACACTGGTCTAATTAAAGAGAAGATTGCAGATCACGACCATAAGGAATCGACCAAGAGAGAAGATGAAGGAATGGCAAATCATGGCCCAGAAACTGGAGAAATTGGGCCAATCACAAGTGACCTTATCTTGGCCACTGAACTGTAAGGATGGGCAAACAGGTGTACACTCATGAGACACCGGTGAGGAGGATGAGAAGGTGCGGAACTTCCCGTGAAAGTGAGAGGGAAGGAACGTACTGAACATGAATGATGAAATGAATACATATACAATAATAATTGTTATGACTGATAAATGACAAAATTAATTAAAATGGATTATAAAATATGCACTTCCTATACAATGATAGAGAAACTCAATATTTTTCAAGGATTACATATGTAAGTGCTCAATCATTACATGTTTGCTTACTAAACCTTATTCATATAAATAAAATCATATAACATAATGTGCTTTTCCTAGCACACACACACACACACACACACACACACACACACACACACGTATAATATTGATAGGTCCAGACTATTGCCGCGAAAATTCAAATTT
>NC_087169.1:5192116-5202116 GCF_035594125.1 Scylla paramamosain
TTGTTCTCGTGCTATACATCTTACTTACTATCATTATAACATACACAGAAATTTTCACTAATTATCCCCAAACAATAAGACGTCCAAGTATATACAATTTAAATCTAAAAGTAATGTATAAATAATGTTTTAAGCACTACTTTATAGAAAATTTTCAAACAATGAAATGTCTCAGATGGCTGGGGAAAACTATACCTAGCTTCGTTCTGTGGTCCAACCATACAACATTATTTTTCTACAAATTTACTTGCTATCCTCGGTCTGAATTAAACTATTCTGTAAATATACCCTGATTAAGCGCGTTTGGGTTGCACGGATTAACATATACAGAAACATCATAAAAATACATTTTACACTAAACAATAAGTTATTTATCACCTACTACCACTAAAACTTGGTGACATTTTCCTTTTTTTCTTGAATCTATTGGACACAGTCAACTAGCTTGTAGAGGTTGTCAGGTGAAAGATTATTTCACACCTTTCCTGTGGCCGCCTTCAACTTTGGCAAGGAAGCTTTATGCTGTTCTTGCATCTATTTTTTTTTTTTCCACAATATTCCATAGAATTCCGATTGGATTAAGATTTGGGCTGTTTCCTGGCCATTAGCCTATACAGCGAACACCGTATTCCTTCAGCTAGTCTACAACAATTTTGCTGGTATGGCACGATGCACTGTCTTGCATGAACACCTCAGCATTGCACATAACAAAACATTCAGGGAAGTTGTTAGTTACAGTCGTTCATTGACTCCCCTTTTTCAAGAAAATATATCTGGCCGACAACATAATAAGAAAAAGTTTCCCACGCCATAAAACTTTGCGGATGTTTTAGTTTTATTTCGTAGTGTGGGTAGTAGCGGATCGAGTTACGTAGCCTTTGAAGACTTCCATAAGATGTAGCAGCCACTGTAAATGTCTTTTCATCTGAACAAAGGATTGGTCTTGTTATATGAATGGGCTAAGAGCTGTATTTCCTTTCAAATGCCCCACATTTTACCTTGTGCTGAGATTTTAGCAGTGGCTTTCGGGCAGCGCGGTGAGAGAGGTCAGTTTGTTCTTAATATACACTACGAACAGGCACTCTAAACAACTTATTTGGATTATTTTTTTTCTTTTAACTCGCATGATGTAAGTGTTGGTTTACTAGTAATCTGCCTTTTGATAACACGCAGAGTGATGGTCTAGGACTTTTATTTTCAAATGGTACACCGCCATCAACGGTTTCATTGCATTTCTTCACCCACAGCTGCACGTTCTTCTTTGACACACCAGTCACATGAACTATCTGCACTTCGTTATAACCAGCCTTATGTGGCACGTGAATACAGGTCAAAGTTTCTGTGGACAAATGAGGGTTCCGCCTCATAGCCACATGAACGAATACTGTGAAAAGAATCGAGCACAGTTATGAAAATAGCCGGAGGAAAGAGACTGACACTTACATCTAGCCCCACCCACAATGCGGTACTGAATGATATTGTTTTATTATGTGTGTGCTGTGTGCTTATTGTATAAAAGAAAGTTGCCAGCTAGGCTTTTTTTTTTTTCTCATGGTCAGTTTGTCGGGTACTCAACTGGAATAAGTCCGTTAATTGGTCTGCAACCCAGAGACGTCTAATGCCTCGACCACCGCTGTAGTAATAAGAAAAGTATGTACTTGTTTTTCTTCATACGTAACTTTAAACTAGTAGAGCTTTAATCCAGAAGCAAATATAATGAATGAATAAACATGAAAATGATGAATGATGAGTTACCAGTAGGAGGCTGGCAGTTCCCAAGAACCTTCTGGCAGATGTGGGAAGCCCAGTTATCCTCCACACGTTTTTTTTTTCATAAATATTATAGATGTAACTGATCTAAGAACTGATGAGGGTGGTGTGTCAGGTTATATATATATATATATATATATATATATATATATATATATATATATATATATATATATATATATATATATATATATATATATATATATATATATATATATAATTTGTTTATTTGTTTATTTTTTTTTATGTGAGAGGTGCTGGCCTAGGGAAAACAAATCAGTGATGTCAGTCCCTAAATATAGGTTGAAAACTATCACAAAAAAATAGAGGGATAAGTATCTTGAAACATGACCCTTGGAAGAGCTGAAATGATAGGAATGAGAAATTACAGAAGAAGACAGGTACTTCCAGAGTTTACCAAAAAAGGGATGCATGATTGAGAATAATGGTTAACTCTTATTTTAGAAAGGTGGACAGAGTAGCGGTTAAAGAAACTGGAAATACTTACGCCACGAGGCCGCGGGAGAAAGGCAGGCATACAGTTAACAAGAGCATAGAAGCAATTATTGTGAAAATATTGGTAGAAGATATAGACGAATGCAATATTGTAGCGAGGAGAGAAATGTTGAAGATAGTTAGTTTGAGGAGAGGAGTCAATAAAACGAGATACTTGTATGTCCACACTACCTAGAAGAGTGATGTGAGTGGAACCCAACAGCACATGTGAAGCGTACACCTTACATAAATTAATACGACCTCTGTACAACATTAATAACTGAGAGGGTGACCAAAACTGGCGGAGACGACTCTGAACGTCTAACGACACATAAGCTCTTTTAACAAGAGATGAAATGTGAAGTTTACGGCTTAAATTACTAGTATAGGATAGACCAGTGATGTTGAATATAGAAGAGGGGCACAGCTGATTGTCACCGAAGAAGAGGGGATAGGTAACTGAAAGGTTGTATCGAGATGATAGATGAAGGAATTGAGTCTTTATGGCACAGAAAAATAATAAGCCCCAATCAGAAATTTGACAGACATCAGACGTCTGGCGTTCTATAGCTTACCTGCATGAACTCTTTGATTCCTGAATTGTTGGAGTTCTATGAAAAGACGTGTAAGAGTACTGGGTGGAGTGAATAGGACAGATAGTAATTTGGCTTAGATCACTGATGTAACCATAAGTAAGTAGGGATAGGTAGGAACATACTCTTTTAAACATCACTCATGTTGTTCTTAGTTCATTTAGTCTAAGATATTATCCTGCTGTTCGTCTGATGAAATATTCCCAACCTGCACAACAGCAGGCACCATCCTGATTACGTGCTGCTGATGCAAATACAAATCTTATGTTTACTTCTGTTTGACATGGAAGCGTAGGTTCCTCACCCTTTCTTAACGCAAACCTTTTACCAAAACGCGATCCGGGAGCACCGTGTGCCGCCACGACGCAAAATCGGAGTTCGATGACTGTAACTTTCTTCGCACTTAGGTATCTAATCTTTCTCTAAAGCTGAACTCTTATCTCAGACGTTTGCTAGAAACTCTATCTTGGATGATTCAGGGCTTGATCCTCCCTCTTTTCTATATTCCTATTAAGATTCTTCCTAATTACCGTATGCTTTCCATGCCCTCGGTGACCTTAACCCTCGAGAGGATTAATGTTTTCCGAAACTTTGTCGCGGTGTCTACATCATGGTAAATCAAATTATAATAACAAATATATATATATATATATATATATATATATATATATATATATATATATATATATATATATATATATATATATATATATATATATATATATATATATATATATATATATATATATTTTTTTTTTTTTTTGTAAACTAAGGCAACATATTTCTAGCAATACTTACTGTATGTGTGATTTTTTTTTTAGGGGGGGACGGGATAAATCTCTCTCTCTCTCTCTCTCTCTCTCTCTCTCTCTCTCTCTCTCTCTCTCTCTCTCTCTCTCTCTCTCTCTCTCTCTCTCTCTCTCTCTCTTTATATATATATATATATATATATATATATATATATATATATATATATATATATATATATATATATATATATATATATATATATATATATATATATATATATATATATATATAAAGAGAGAGAGAGAGAGAGAGAGAGAGAGAGAGAGAGAGAGAGAGAGAGAGAGAGAGAGAGAGAGAGAGAGAGATTTATCCCGTCCCCCCCTAAAAAAAAATCACACATACAGTAAGTATTGCTAGAAATATGTTGCCTTAGTTTACAAAAAAAAAAAAATAATAATAATAAAAAAATAAATAAATAAAAAACAAATAAATAAAATCATCTCTTACATTCAGTGAAATTAATATGTAAAAAAAAAAAAAAACTAATAAAACAGGTAAGAACATATAAAAAAAAAGGAAAGAAACATTAAAAATCTTATTAAAAGGCTACATTAGGTTACAATGCGAATGAAAGAAAATATCAGAAATAAATAGTTACTAAGTACGAAATACTTGAATTGGTGTAACATATAGTTCTACACTTGAATGTTTGTAACAACGGCCTTCTATGCCTTTTCGTTCTTCCAGAGACATGGGAGGGATATTGTAATGAGAGGTGTCAGAGTAAGAAATTTCAGCAGTCGTGTTCCAAATCTAATGGTTAGCTCCTATCCTCTATTTTGTAATTTTGGTGTACTTTGAGCCCTTAGTACATTGTCATAGTTTGCATATTGATTGTCTAAAACTATTCTAAAGCATTTCTTTTGAATAATTTCAAGTGTGTGTATTATGCTTGAGTTAGTCCAGAATATCACACCTGTCGTAATAAACCAAACATAAAAGGTGAACATGGTGTGCATATTGAAACTGAACTGAACTGAAGAAAGATTTACCTGCTTTGGATATCATACTTCGAAGACAACCTCATATATGTACTTCCTCAGGATCTTCCAAAACGGACGTGCCTCTGGTAATTTAGATTACCTGAGGAACCTGACTTCTGATCTTTCTAAAATTTCTGATTGGGGCAGAGCAAACTTGGTATTGTTCAATGCCTCAAAAACTCAATTCCTCCATCTATCAACTCGACACAATCTTCCCGACAACTATCCCGTCTTCTTCAATGACACTCAACTGTCCCCCTCTTCTACACTGAACATCCTCGGTCTGTCCTTTACTTATAATCTGAACTGGAAACTTCACATCTCATATCTAGCTAAAACAGCTTCTATGAAGTTAGGTGTTCTGAGACGTCTCCGCCAGTTTTTCTCACCCCCCCAGCTGCTAACTCTGTACAAGGGCCTTATCCGTCCATGTATGGAGTATGCTTCACATGTCTGGGGGGGTTCCACTCATACTGCTGTTCTAGACAGGGTGGAATCAAAAGCTTTTCGTCTCATCAACTCCTCTCCTCTAACTGACTGTCTTCAGCCTCTCTCTCACCGCCGCAATGTTGCATCTCTAGCTGTCTTCTACCGCTATTTTCATGGTAACTGCTCTTCTGATCTTGCTAACTGCATGCCTCCCCTCCTTCCGCGGCCTCGCTGCACAAGACTTTCTTCTTTCTCTCACTCCTATTCTGTCCACCTCTCTAACGCAAGAGTTAACCAGTATTCTCAATCATTCATCCCTTTCTCTGGTAAACTCTGGAACTCCTTGCCTGCTTCTGTATTTCCACCTTCCTATGACTTGAATTCCTTCAAGAGGGAGGTTTCAGGACACTTATCCACCAATTTTTGACCACTGCTTTGACCCTTTTAGGGACTGGCATTTCAGTGGGCATTTTTTTTTATTAGATTTTTGTTGCCCTTGGCCAGTATCCTTCCTACATAAAAAAAAAAAAAAAGTAATATTATGATTTTCCTTGGAATAACCAATCTTTGTGGTATAGTGTCTGACATGGACGCAGGAGGAAGCAGTAGACACCTGCCGAATCGATAATTACTCCCAGTGAGGTCTAAAGCGCTGTTCAGGCAGTGCTGTGAACTTATCATTAAACCCAAATGTGTCTCACAACACAACGGGGTAGTCACAGCTTGCCCTCTAAAGACAACTCTCTTCCTCCACAAAAACCTAATAACACACACACACCCTTCACTCAAAAGTTTCAAAATCATCATGGTGACTCCTACACCAGCCTCGGAGACCCCATCTGGGGAGGGGACCATAAATGTCCCCAGGTTGAACTGCCTTTCTGTTGACGACCATAAGTGTCTTGACACCCCCCTCAACTTTTTCTTCATTAACTTCTGCAACATTCGCGGTCTAAGATCTAATTTTCAATCTGTAGAACACCACTTCTCCTATTCTAAACCTCATCTTCTTTTCCTCACTGAAACTCAAGTGTCTGAGGCAACTGACACTAGCCTCTTTTCTGTTCCCTCCTACTTTCTCTATCCTCATTTTCGATCCAAAGCTGGATGTTGTGTTTATGTGCGCAATGACTTAACCTGCTCTCGTGCCCACGCTCTTGAATCTTCCGAGTTTTCCACCATCTGGTTACGACTACAGAGTCACTCTCAAACTAAATTTATCTGTGCTGTAGACCTCTCACCTAACTCCTCTGACTATAAGAAATTCTGAGACTACTTAACTTCCAAAGTGGAGCACATTCTGACCCACTTCCCTTTTGCAGAGATCTCCATTCTTGGAGACTTCAATATTCACCCCCAGCTTTGGCTTTTCTTTCCCTTCACTGACCATCCTGGTGAACTAGCCTTCAACTTTGCTATCCTCCAAGATCTAGAGTAATTGGTGCAACACACTACTCGTATTCCTGACCGTCTTGGAGATACGCCTAACATTCTTGACCTTTTCCTGACCTCTAATCCTTCTGCTTATGCTGTCACCCTTTCTTCTCTGTTGGGCTCCTCCGATCACAATCTCATATCTGTATCTTGTCCTATCACTCCAATCCCTTCTCAGGATCCCCTAAGCGAAGGTGCCTCTGGCGTTTTGCCTCTGCTAGTTGGGGGGACCTGAGGAAGTATTATGCTGATTTTCCTTGGAATGACTACTGCTTCCATGTCAGAGACCCATCTTTGTGTGCTGAGCGAATAACAGAGGTGATAATGTCTGGCATGGAGGCGTACATTCCTCACTCTTTCTCTCGACCTAAACCTTCCAAACCTTGGTTTAACACAGCTTGTTGTCGTGCTATACATAATACAGAGGTGGCCCACAAAAGATACTTAAACCTTCCATCACCAGAATCTCATGCACTTTATATTTCTGCCCGGAATCATGCCAAATCTGTTCTCCAACTAGCAAAAAACTCCTTCATTAACAGAAAGTGTCAGAACCTTTCAAGATCTAACTCCTCTCGTGACTTCTGGCATCTAGCCAAAAATATCTCCAGTAACTTTGTTTCTTCTTCTTTCCTTCCTTTATTTCAACTAGATGGCACCACTGCTATCACATCTATTTCTAAAGCTGAACTCTTCGCTCAAACCTTTGCTAAAAACTCTACCTTGGGCGATTCTGGGCTTGTTCCTCCCTCTCCTCCACCCTCTGACTACTTCATGTTACCTATTAAAATTCTTCGCAATGATGTTTACCATGCCCTTGCTGGCCTAAACCCTCGGAAGGCTTATGGACCTGATGGGGTCCCTCCTATTGTTCTCCGAAACTGTGCCTCCGTGTCTGCACCGTGCCTAGTGAAACTCTTTCAGCTCTGTCTGTCAACATGTACTTTTCCTTCTTGCTGGAAGTTTGCCTATATTCAGCCTGTTCCTAAAAAGAGTGACCGTTATAATCCCTCAAACTACCTTCCTATTGGTTTAATTCCCTGCCTATCTAAAGTTTTTGAATCTATCCTCAACAGGAAGATTCTTAAACATCTATAACTTCACAGCCTTCTATGTGATCGCCAGTATGGGTTCCATCAAGGCCGCTCTACTGGTGATCTTCTGGCTTTCCTTACTGAGTCTTGGTCATCCTCTTTTAGAGATGTTTGTGAAACTTTTGTTGTTGCCTTTTGATAGAGTCTGGCACAAAGCTTTGACGTCCAACTCTTCAGGATGTAAACATTTCACGTAGGGAAGCCACAGAATGCTTGACTTGTGATCTTTTTAAAATTTCTGATTGGGGCAGAGCAAACCTGGTATTGTTCAATGCCTCAAAAACTCAATTCCTCCATCTATCAACTCGACACAACCTTCCAGACAACTGTCCCCTCATCTTCAGTTTTTGAGACATTGAACAATACCAAGTTTGCTCTACCCCAATCAGAAATTTTAAAAAGATCAGAAGTCAGGCGTTCTGTGGCTTCCCTGCGTGATATGTTTACCTCCTGAAGGGTTGGACGTCTATGAAAAGACGTGGAAAAGTGCAGGATGGTATCATCAGCGTAGGAGTGGATAGGACAAGGTTCGGTTTAGAAGATCATTAATGAATAATAAGAAGAGAGTGGGTGACAGGACAGAACCCTGAGGAACACCACTGTTAATAGATTTAGGAGAAGAACAGTGACCGTCTACCACAGCAGCAATAGAACGGTCAAAAAGGAAACTTGAGATGAAGTTACAGAGAGAACGATAGAAACCGTAGGAGGGAAGTTTGGAAATCAAAGCTTTGTGCCAGACTCTATGAAAAGCTTTTGATATATCCAAGGCAACAGCAAAAGTTTCACTAATATCTCTAAAAGAGGATGACCAAGACTCAGTAAGGAAAGCCAGAAGATCACCAGTAGATCGGCTTTGACGGAACCCATACTGGCTATCAGACAGAATGTTGTGAAGTGATAGATGTTTAAGAATCTTCCTGTTGAGGATAGATTCCAAAACTTTAGGTAGACAGCAAATTAAAGCAATAGGACGGTAGTTTGATGAATTAGAACGGTCACCCTTTTTAGGAACAGGTTAAATGTAGGCAAACTTCCAGCAAGAAGGAAAGGTAAATGTTGAGAGACAGAGCTGAAAGAGTTTGACTAGGCAAGGTGCAAGCACGGAGGCACAGTTTCGGAGAACAATAGGAGGGACCCCATCAGTTCCATAAGCCTTCCGAGGGTTTAGTCCAACGAGGGCATGGAAACAATCATTGCGAAGAATTTTAATAGGTGGTTTAAAGTAGTCAGAGGGTGGAGGAGAGGGAGGAACAAGCCCAGAATCGTCCAAGGTAGGGTTTTTAGCAAAGGTTTGAGCAAAGAGTTCAGTTTTAGAAATAGATGTGATAGCTGTGGTGCCATCTGGTTGAAGTAGAGGAGGGAAAGAAGAAGAAGCAAAGTTATTGGAGATATTTTTGGCTAGATGCCAGAAATCACGAGGGGAGTTAGATCTTGAAAGGTTTTGACATTTTCTGTTAATGAAGGAGTTTTTGGCTAGTTGGAGAACAGACTTGGCATGGTTCCGGGCAGAAATATAAAGTGCATGAGATTCTGGTGATGGAAGGCTTAAGTACCTTTTGTGGGCCACCTCTCTATCATGTATAGCACGAGAACAAGCTGTGTTAAACCAAGGTTTAGAAGGTTTAGGACGAGAGAAAGAGTGAGGAATGTATGCCTCCATGCCAGACACTATCACCCCTGTTATGCGCTCAGCACACAAAGACGGGTCTCTGACACGGAAGCAGTAGGGATTCCAAGGAAAATCAGCAAAATACCTCCTCAGGTCCCCCCAACTAGCAGAGGCAAAACGCCAGAGGCACCTTCTCTTAGGAGGATCCTGAGGAGGGATTGGAGTGATAGGGCAAGATAAAGATATGAGATTGTGATCGGAGGAGCCCAACGGAGAAGAAAGGGTGACAGCATAAGCAGAAGGATTAGAGGTCAGGAAAACGTCAACACTGTTGGGCGTATCTCCAAGACGGTCAGGGTGTTGCACCAATTGCTCTAGGTCATGGAGGATAGCAAAGTTGTAGGCTAGTTCACCAGGATGGTCAGTGAAGGGAGAGGAAAGCCAAAGCTGGTGGTGAACATTGAAGTCTCCAAGAATGGAGATCTCTGCAAAAGGGAAGAGGGTCAGAATGTGCTCCACTTTGGAAGTTAAGTAGTCAAAGAATTTCTTATAGTCAGAGAAGTTAGGAGAGAGGTATACAGCATAGATAAATTTAGTATGAGAGTGACTCTGTAGTCGTAGCCAGATGGTGGAAAACTCGGAAGATTCAAGAGCGTGGGCACGAGAGCAGGTTAAGTCATTCCGCACATAAACGCAGCATCCAGCTTTGGATCGAAAATAGAGAAAGTAGGAGGGAACAGAAAAGGGGCTACTGTCAGTTGCCTCAGACACCTGAATTTC
>NC_087169.1:5212116-5224616 GCF_035594125.1 Scylla paramamosain
TGTCAGAGACCCGTCTTTGTGTGCTGAGCGCATAACAAAGGTGATAGTGTCTGGCATGGAGGCATACATTCCTCACTCTTTCTCTCGTCCTAAACCTACTAAACCTTGGTTTAACACAGCTTGTTCTCGTGCTACACATGATAGAGAGGTGGCCCACAAAAGGTACTTAAGCCTTCCATCACCAGAATCTCATGCACTTTATATTTCTGCCCGGAACCATGCCAAGTCTGTTCTCCAACTAGCCAAAAACTCCTTCATTAACAGAAAATGTCAAAACCTTTCAAGATCTAACTCCCCTCGTGTTTTCTGGCATCTAGCCAAAAATATCTCCAATAACTTTGCTTCTTCTTCTTTCCCTCCTCTACTTCAACCAGATGGCACCACTGCTATCACATCTATTTCTAAAGCTGAACTCTTTGCTCAAACCTTTGCTAAAAACCCTACCTTGGACGATTCTGGGCTTGTTCCTCCCTCTCCTCCACCCTCTGACTACTTCATGCCACCTATTAAAATTCTTCGCAATGATGTTTTCCATGCCCTTCCTGGCCTAAACCCTCGGAAGGCTTATGGACCTGATGGGATCCCTCCTATTGTTCTCCGAAACTGTGCCTCCGTGCTTGCACCTTGCCTAGTCAAACTCTTTCATCTCTGTCTGTCAACATCTACCTTTCCTTCTTGCTGAAAGTTTGCCTACATTCAACCTATTCCTAAAAAGGGTGACCGCTCTAATCCCTCAAACTACCGTCCTATTGCTTTAATTTCCTGCTTATCTAAAGTTTTTCAATCTATCATCAACAGGAAGATTCTTAAACATCTATCACTTCACAACCTTCTATCTGATCGCCAGTATGGGTTCCGTCAAGGCCGCTCTACTGGTGATCTTCTGGCTTTCCTTACTGAGTCTTGGTCATCCTCTTTTAGAGATTTTGGTGAAACTTTTGCTGTTGCCTTTGACATATCAAAAGCCTTTGAAAGAGTCTGGCACAAAGCTTTGATTTCCAAACTACCCTCCTACGGTCTTTTACATTAATATATTGTTTATCTTTAAACAGTGAAACACTAGTTTTTACTTTGAAATGTGGCGAAGTATAATTCCCCCGGTAATTAAGAGTGATATTATGAATTGCTTTAGGCCTATGTTCAAAATTAATCGGAGTAACTAAATGAGACTATGTCTGCTTTTTTTTTTTTTTTTACATATTCTGTTGTATATATCATGTGAATTCCAAGCCCCTAAATTAGAGTCACCCTTAAACTTTGTGACGTGATATCTAAAACAGGCGGATTTTGGTATATAAAAATTACCTCCTTCGTTGTTGTTTCTTTTACACATATATGGGCTATTGCAGCTTATGAAACTATTGACAATTTTTTTTGGAGTTGATTTTGATTTCTGACAAATATTTGAAAGCCATTTTTTTTTTTCATCGAACATACTTCATGATTAAAATAAGATGATTCATCCTATCCTTCGTTACTGAAATGCTTTCATTAAGTAAAAAAAGAAGGTCAATAAATAAGGGAAGAGATACAAGTTGAAGACAGGCAGTTTAACATGGGATTAGTCATTTTACAACCAACAGCTTCCTGCTGGTTCAGTTTCGCTGTTCTGGCTCCGTTCTCTCTCTAGGAAAAGGGATGGACGATGCTGCCAGACATACGATAATTTCTACTATTTCTTCCCCTTTCGTCTCTCTCTCTCTCTCTCTCTCTCTCTCTCTCTCTCTCTCTCTCTCTCTCTCTCTCTCTCTCTCTCTCTCTCTCTCTCTCTCTCTCTCTCTCTCTCTCACTATAAAACGTCTCAGGGCAAAGACTTTGTGTAGTGAGGATGTGTTGGTTATTCTCAACATTTTTCTCTTCTTTTCCTTAAAAGATTCACAAGTGATTTCCCTTCTCTCTTTAAGATCACATGAGAGAGAGAGAGAGAGAGAGAGAGAGAGAGAGAGAGAGAGAGAGAGAGAGAGAGAGAGAGAGAGAGAGAGAGAGAGAGAGAGAGAGAGAGAGAGAGAGAGAGAGAGAGAGAGAGAGAGAGAGAGAGAGAGAGAGAGAGAGAAAAGTGCATTATCACCATGGTAACTCGCCGTTGTGATAGTGCACTTTCTCTCTCTCTCTCTCTCTCTCTCTCTCTCTCTCTCTCTCTCTCTCTCTCTCTCTCTCTCTCTCTCTGTCTGTCTGTCTCTCTCTCTCTCTCTCTCTCTCTCTCTCTGTCTGTCTCTCTCTCTCTCTTAGGTATAGTTAATTAATAATATCATTATCCTTAATATCATTACTGACACAGAACATGAGGATATTGGAATTAGCAATGTAAATGTAAAAATAAAAAAGATGTGTACACTAATGTTTTGCATTAAAATTACTATCAACACCTGCATCTTCAAACATCTGATCTTCACTGAAAGAGATGGTGATAGCAATTGCATGGTTGATGTATACAATACTGTGATTAATGGACGGTAGCTGTACGCACGATAGAGATACGATCACATCAATATCATTTCTAAGATGTATGGAAAATTATAAAACAATACACTATTAACACAATTTTACGGTGTTTGACGTTTGGCCCCTTCTTGCACGCAGCTTCTTATGTACATATATATATATATATATATATATATATATATATATATATATATATATATATATATATATATATATATATATATATATATATATATATATATATATATATATATATTTATGACAACAATCCCCAGCCCCTTCACAAAGCTGCTGCACCTGGGCTAGCTTCCCTGAACCACTTCTTATGTGACTCAGTGCAGGGCACAAATTAGGGTGTATGGGGTCCCTTGTGACTCCTGCACCCTTTTCACAACGGTTGTAACGCCAGGCCACACTAATATAAGGTCGCCAGTCTGTTCTACCTACCTATAGACGAGGGAAATACTCTCACAACACTTAACACCCACAACTGTGAAAGAATCGACAACCATGTCTAGAAAAAAAAAAAAAAAAAACTTACAACACGATAACACGTATATGATCGAGGTGTAAAACACTGCTGGACATCCACCCTCCATAGCAAATCCACCCACTGTCCAACAGTGTGTTATAGCCTCAAGCCAAGGAGTGTCGTTTACTGCCACCTGGATGGCATGCCTTGTCAGGTCCCAGGGAGGGAATGAAGCTCACTACACAGTTAATTAGTCAAGTCCTTTGCAGCAGAACTGCATCAGCCAGCAGTAGGATTTAAGACACTAAATAAGCTCACTAACATGAAACACGACTAGAAATAAGTGCCCACGAACAAACAAGAGGGTCATTCGCTGCGTACTGTGCAACAGCTTGACCTGTACACACACGCAGATGAGGAGTTATTTGTCTAGGTATAATGTGTGTTATACACAACTATCCATTCTGGCAGGCTACTATGGAAACTCCTGCTCTATATAAATAAGCCTGGGCGTACGGCCGGTAATGACTCACTTATCCCCTTTAGGCAACTGATCGGACTAATCCTACCTCAGTCTCTGTCAAATATAAGTGCTCGTATGTCTGCTCCATCTAAGTGATGGGTAGGGATTGACTAGGAAACACTCCCTCTGCTGCTACAGGTATAAAAAAAAAGTATAAGAAAAAAAGTATAAGAAAAGGTGATATGGCAACACATACATACGTACACCCGCCCACACTCTGCTCTCACGTTGTCTTTAAACGAACAAAACACTTTACTTCAAAAAATTCCACTGATTAAACTAGGGGGCTACATAACTAGACAAATTCTGATTTCTTTATAACAGTACTAAATAATGGGTGAGATTCAGATTGAATGAGCATGGAAAAGTAAGGAAATTTACGTGAGGAATATGAATGACTGCTTGAATAAATATCATTCTAAAATCTAAACCAAACTTCTTGTTCTGTCATCCCCTATGCTGATGATACCACCTTGCACTTTTCTACGTCTTTTCATAGAAGTCCAACCCTTCAGGAAGTAAACATTTCATGCAGGGAAGCCACAGAACGCCTGACTTCTGACCTTTCTAAAATTTCTGATTGGGGCTTAGGAAAGTTAGTATTGTTCAATGCTTCAAAAACTCAATCCCTTCATCTATCAACTCGACACAACCTTCCAGACAACTATACCCTCTTCTTCAACTGTCCCCCTCTTCTGCACTAAACATCTTCGCTCTGTCTTTCACTTATAATCTGAACAGGAAACTTCACATCTTATCTCAGACTAAAACAACTTCTATGAAGTTAGGCGTTAGGCGAAGTTAGGCGAGATGTCTCCGCCGGTTTTTCTTACCCCCCCCCCCCGCTGCTAACTCTGCACAAGGGCCTTATCCGTCCATGTATGCAGTATGCTTCACATGTTGTACCGGTATTCTAGACAGGGTGGAAACAAAAGATTTTCGTGTCATTAACTCCCTCCTTTAACTGACTGTCTTCAACCTCTCTCTAATCCCCGGAGTGCTAGTTTCTACCTTTATTTTCACGCTGACTACTGATCTGATTAATCGATTAATTTGGCTCAATACTCTTCTTATCGAACCTGATGATGTTTTCTGCTTAAGTTGAAACAGTGCAGCTCCAATAAATGAAGAAGAATTCCTGGTTTGTCCCTGTTCACCTCATCTATATCTTGAAACTTACCTGATATATATATATATATATATATATATATATATATATATATATATATATATATATATATATATATATATATATATATATATATATATATATACGAGTATATATGAAGGAGGAGGCAGTAGACACCTGCCGAAACGATAATTACTCCCAGTGAGGTCTAAAGCACTGTTCAGGGGGTGCTGTAAACTTATCATGAAACCCAGCTGTCACCTCACTGAACGTTTCCCTTTGTGTCTCACAACACAAGGGGGCAGTCACAGCCTGCCCTCTAAAGACAACTCTCTTCCTCCACACAAAACTACAAGCACCTAATAACACACACACCCTTCACTCAAAAATTTTAAAATCATCATGGCGACTCCTAAACCAGCCTCGGAGTCCCCATCCGGGGAAGGGACCATAAATGTCCCATGTGTAAATCACAGCCAATGTTGGCATACATCACATAAAATATACTTGTAAATATTGCATATGAATATAGACTTACTTCAGTATTAAAAATAGTATACATGTACAATAGAATAAAAAAAATAAAAAAAACTATGAATATAAAAGAAAATGCACCTAGCAATATAAAATGCACGGTATAAATATAAAAGCTTAATGGCAATAATAATTTTGCAAACAAATTAACCTAAAAAAACACTCTGCACTTAATAAACATAGAAGAAAAATGCATTTATTAAGAAAAAATAAATAAATCTGATGACCATGCTTGTGCAGTTTCTCCCAGTGATCTTGAAATAATTTTAAAAAATTGTGTTACAACACTGTCAGTTGATTTCAGTAGTGTGTCTGATCTTTTCCTGGACACTGAGCATCGAGGGAGCTAGTGATATCCCGAGCCTAAGAGAAACTAACTCTCCTCGAGAAACCTCCTCGGTCATCGCTGTCTTGAGGGTGAAAGCCGTAGGAATGTTTCTCAGCAGGATCATCAGTTTCCTGTGAAGAGTGTCCCTCACTTGAACTTCAAGCTCGTTCACGTGAAGGGATTCAGGTTGACTCAGTGGCATGGAATATTTTTTAATCAACGTAACTGGTCCCAAGACGTGATGGCGGCATCACTGGAGTCGCTGGACGGACAACAGCACCAGCCTCTTCTTCTTCCATATCTGTGATTTGATGAAGAATAATAAATTTGCTATTCAGGTTCAACAGAATACATTCTTGTGTTTGTGTATGAATTTACAGTCATATACAGATTGTATGGAAATGTAAACCTGACATTGTCTTATATACAGACCTAGCAATTAGTAAGGAAAAAAAATGCAATAAACTTAATAGATTGAGGCCTTTTGAGCTTGGTATCCTTAAGATGGCATGCATGCTAAAATAATTTCATATGGAAAATAATGGCCCAAGCTTAGGGAGCTGGTAGAGTAATGTGTCAGAGGATACACATTTCCGTTTTTTTTTTTTTTTTCGTGTCAAATGCAGTATATAACCTTATAAGATGTGCATTTATTAAGAATTAATTGAAGTAGGAAAATGTGTTGTAAAGAGTACCAGCAATTTCTACTCACAACATTCATAGTCAATACAACATGATCACTATAGAAAAAAATAAATAAATAAATAAAAATAATAATAATAATAATAATAAGTTGAAAACATTGTCAGCTATCACATACTATCTGGACCAGAATCATGAAATCCAGGAATGCCAGCAACTTGCAACCTATTTTTTATGACCGCCAGCATAGCCTCATCTACGGATATCAGTAGCTTGACATCACTCGTTCTCCCACCTGAAATATTCAGTATTATGTTAGGCTTGTTATAAACAAAAAAATTGTGCCTAATATTTATGAACTGATCTTCTCTGATAAATTCTTGTTTAGGCTAGGTTGGAATAGGTTATGGTGAGGGTTTAGCTACCCTTATTCTCGATGAGTCGATTTTGGCAGCTCTAATCTTTTCATGGCCTATGTGAGGTATTACAGGGCATTATTGATGAATTTTTGTTTGCCAGATATATCAGACCTGATGCAAAAGGTAAGTTGCACACATTTACAATGTGTGCAACGATATTTTGAAAAGCACGAATATTAGCAATATTTAAAATATTACTGCATTAGTTACTGGTGGTTCACCAGCAATGATTGGCCAGAACAGAGGATTTGCAAGCCTCCTCAATGAAAATGTACCTAATGTACCTATCGTACACTGTGTACTGCACAGGCAACGTCTTGTATACAATAAAATCAGTGATGGACTGCAACATCCCTTGAAAGTGTGCATCAGGGCAATTAACAAAATCAAGGCACATCCACTTCACTCACGACTGTTTGCACTGCTGTGCGAAAAGAATGATGAGATGTTCAGCCAGTTACTCCAGCACACTGAGACAACGTGGCTGTCTAGGGATCACAGCTTGCAAACACTTGTTGACTTGTACAACTCAAATGTTCTGTTCTTGGCAGACGTGGATTCATCTCTATGTGAAGAGCTGAAAAATGCGAGAATCCCCCTATTCTATTTGACAAACCTCTATTCTAAAATAAGTGAGATATGAAAACGTCTGCTGGTTAAAGATGCTACCATCATTTAAGCCAGAAAGTTTCTACTGGGATTCCAAGGCAAGCTTAGCTTGTTTAGAGCTTCAGTGGTACGTTGAGATTTTCAGTATTTTTCAAACTTACAACAGATACAAAGTGAAAGGATTTCTGATGGTGACCTAGAAATATACGTGACTCATTTGGAGAATTTAATGGAAGACTTAAAAGTACACTTTGAAGACCTGGCGAAAATTAAAGTGCCTGAATGGATCTTAATATAATTCGATGTTGAAATAGGAAATGCAGACATTTCCTCACCTGGAGTAAAAATTAACTGCCATGACTGTACCTGGAAACAAGTGTCTTGTTCAGAAGAAAAGGCATACGTGAATTCTGGATAAACGAGAACAACCTTGCTAAATATCCTCAGCTTTGTGCAGTGGTTGAGGCATTTTTACTTGCTTTCCCAAGTTCATACATAGTTGAAGCTGGTTTCAGTCATATAAACGCAGTCTTAACAAAACAAAAGGCCAGATTGAGATTGGAGTAACGAGATGACCTACGTCTGAAGCTTACCAACCTGCAACCTAATATCAATGTCTTTGTTGAGGCGCATCAGGTACATCTTTCACATTAATTATGTTAACAGTGAAAGAAGTAAATATATGCTGCACTGAAAATTAAGTTACATAAATTCATACACCTCATCCTTACCGTGTGTTACCTTTCATACTGCATATTAACTACTACTACTACTACTACTACTACTACTACTACTACTACTACTATTACTACTACTACTACTACTACTACTACTACTACTACTACTACTATTACTACTACTACTACTACTACTACTACTACTACTACTACTACTACTACTACTACTACTACTACTGCTGCTGCTGCTGCTACCACTACTCCTCCTACTACTACTACTATTACTACTGTTGCTATTTTTACTACTACTATTACTAATCATATTGATTTTGGCATTGGTGTTTTTCTTTGAATTAGAAGTTAGCGGGTCGATAGAAAATTTGAAACTTCATATGGGGATCAACTAGTTAAAAAGTTTGTGAACCCTTGCCTAAACTAAAGTTAGATTAGGTTAGATTGGATATGGTTAAATTAAGTTAGAGTAGTGATACAAAGGTCCAAGTATATCATTACCAAATAATTTTTGAGTTGGGGAGTTCAACTCGGTATAAACATCTGACCAGTTGACCAACAGAAAGTCAAAGTACATTTTTTTATTAAGGTATATTTGCATTTGTTGAAATAAATGAGAGCCAGTACATTTTAACAATATTTGACCCTTTTGAGGCTGTGAGTACTCCACAAAAAGAGGGCACAGCTTGAAGATTGAAGGAAATTTTGGGGTAAAATAAAGACAATATGTAATATATAGTTGATTGTTCTACAATTTGAGACAGACCTTACCTGAGCTAACCTAATGTGGACTATGGCTGACACCCGGAACAATTGGGTGAAAAAAAAAAAAAAAATAAATAAATAAATAAAAAAATAATAATAACAATAAAGTAAAAAAAATAAATAAATAACAAAAAAATTATCAAGATATCAATTTGGTAACTCTGGGAACGGTTTTTATAAGTAAAACAACACCCTGTAAAAAAAAAATGAAAACTGGTAAGTAGCTTCCTTTCTTGTGGTTAAACTACCGAATTACCTTCCCACTGAAAGAATTCAAGTCATACGAAGGTGGAAATACAGAAGCAGGCAGGGAGTTCCAGAGTTTACCAGAGAAATGGATGAATGATTGAGAATACTGGTTAACTCTTGCATTAGAGAGGTGGACATAACAGGGGTGAGAGAAAGAAGAAAGTCTTGTGCAGCGAGGCCTCGGGAGGAGGGAGGGCATGCAGTTAGCAAGATTGGAAGAGCAGTTAGCATGAAAATGGCGGTAGAAGACAGCTAGAGATGTAACATTGCGGTGATAAGAGAGAGGCTAAAGACAGCCAGTTAGAGGAGAGGAGTTGATGAGACGAAAAGCTTTTGATTCCACCCTGTCTAGCAGAGCGGTATGTGTGTATATATATATATATATATATATATATATATATATATATATATATATATATATATATATATATATATATATATATATATATATATATATATATATATATATATATATATATATATATATATATATATATATATATATATATATATATATATATATATATATATATATATATATATATATATATATATATATATATATATATATATATATATATATATATATATATATATATATATATATATATATATATATATATATATATATATATATATATATATATATATATATATATATATATTTTTTTTTTTTTTTTATTTATTTATTTATTTATTTATTTGTGGATGATTATAAGAAACAGTGTTTGCTGAGTGAAGTCTGGGCGTGAACTATGCCTCCAAGTATTTGTACCTTGGGGCATGGCTTACTTAGTTGGCCAAGATGGAAGGTGCCTTGAAACTTCATGAAGCTGCAAGTGTAGCAATTGTGAACAGGTTTTCTATTTTCTGCAAAAGCAACATGGAGATGTCTTTTGCCTATAAGAAAGCTGTGTTCAAAGTAACAGTAATGATTCCATTATTTTATAGGTTAACACGGTTAATAAGGAAAATAAAAGCCTAGAAAAACAATATAATAAATTAGTAAAATGGAGGAGGCAGTAGACACCTGCCGAAACGATAATTACTCCCAGTGAGGTCTAAAGCACAGTTCAGGGGGTGCTGTGAACTTATCATTAAACCCAGCTGTGACCTCACTGAACGTTTCCCTTTGTGTCTCACAACACAAGGGGGTAGTCACAGCCTGCCCTCTAAAGACAACTCTCTTCCTCCACACAAAACTACAAGCACCTAATAACACACACACACCCTTCACTCAAAAAATTTTAAAATCATGGCGACTCCTACACCAGCCTCGGAGTCCCCATCTGGGGAGGGGACCATAAATGTCCCCAGGTCGGACTGCCTTTCCGTCGACGACCCTAAGTGTCTTGACACCCCCCTCAACTTTTTCTTCATTAACTTCTGCAACATTCGCGGTCTAAGTTCTAATTTTCAATCTGTAGAACACCACCTCTCCTCTTCTAAACCTCATCTTCTTTTCCTCACTGAAACTCAGGTGTCTGAGGCAACTGACAGTAGCCCCTTTTCTGTTCCCTCCTACTTTCTCTATCCTCATTTTCGATCCAAAGCTGGATGCTGCGTTTATGTGCGCAATGACTTAACCTGCTCTCGTGCCCACGCTCTTGAATCTTCCAAGTTTTCCACCATCTGGCTACGACTACAGAGTCATTCTCATACTAAATTTATCTGTGCTGTATACCTCTCTCCTAACTCCTCTGACTATAAGAAATTCTTTGACTACTTAACTTCCAAAGTGGAGCACATTCTGACCCTCTTCCCTTTTGCAGAGATCTCCATTCTTGGAGACTTCAATGTTCACCACAAGCTTTGGCTTTCCTCTCCCTTCACTGACCATCCTGGTGAACTAGCCTACAACTTTGCTATCCTCCATGACCTAGAGCAATTGGTGCAACACCCTACTCGTATTCCTGACCGTCTTGGAGATACGCCCAACATTCTTGACCTTTTCCTGACCTCTAATCCTTCTGCTTATGCTGTCACCCTTTCTTCTCCGTTGGGCTCCTCCGATCACAATCTCATATCTTTATCTTGTCCTATCACTCCAATCCCTCCTCAGGATCCCCCTAGGCGAAGGTGCCTCTGGCGTTTTGCCTCTGCTAGTTGGGGGGACCTGAGGCGGTATTTTGCTGATTTTCCTTGGAATGACTACTGCTTCCGTGTCAGAGACCCGTCTTTGTGTGCTGAGCGCATAACAGAGGTGATAGTGTCTGGCATGGAGGCGTACATTCCTCACTCTTTTTCTCGTCCTAAACCTTCTAAACCTTGGTTTAACACAGCTTGTTCTCGTGCTATACATGATAGAGAGGTGGCCCACAAAAGGTACTTAAGCCTTCCTTCACCAGAATCTCATGCACTTTATATTTCTGCCCGGAACCATGCCAAGTCTGTTCTCCAACTAGCCAAAAACTCCTTCATTAACAGAAAATGTCAAAACCTTTCAAGATCTAACTCCCCTCGTGATTTCTGGCATCTAGCCAAAAATATCTCCAATAACTTTGCTTCTTCTTCTTTCCCTCCTCTACTTCAACCAGATGGCACCACTGCTATGACATCTATTTCTAAAGCTGAACTCTTTGCTCAAACCTTTGCTAAAAACTCTACCTTGGATGATTCTGGGCTTTTTCCTCCCTCTCCTCCACCCTCTGACTACTTCATGCCTCGTATTAAAATTCTTCGTAATGATGTTTTCCATGCCCTCGCTGGCCTAAACCCTCAGAAGGCCTATGGACCTGATGGGGTCCTTCCTATTGTTCTCCGAAACTGTGCCTCCGTGCTTGCACCTTGCCTAGTCAAACTCTTTCAGCTCTGTCTGTCAACATCTACCTTTCCTTCTTGCTGGAAGTTTGCCTACATTCAACCTGTTCCTAAAAAGGGTGACCGCTCTAATCCCTCAAATTACCGTCCTATTGCTTTAATTTCCTGCTTATCTAAAGTTTTTGAATCTATCCTCAACAGGAAGATTCTTAAACATCTATCACTTCACAACCTTCTATCTGATCGCCAGTATGGGTTCCGTCAAGGCCGCTCTACTGGTGATCTTCTGGCTTTCCTTACTGAGTCTTGGTCATCCTCTTTTAGAGACTTTGGTGAAACTTTTGCTGTTGCCTTGGACATATCAAAAGCCTTTGATAGAGTCTGGCACAAAGCTTTGATTTCCAAACTACCCTCCTACGGTTTCTATCCTTCTCTCTGTAACTTCATCTCAAGTTTCCTTTCTGACCGTTCTATTGCTGCTGTGGTAGACGGTCACTGTTCTTCTCCTAAATCTATTAACAGTGGTGTTCCTCAGGGTTCTGTCCTGTCACCCACTCTCTTCTTATTATTCATTAATGATCTTCTAAACCAAACTTCTTGTCCTATCCACTCCTATGCTGATGATACCACCCTGCACTTTTCCACGTCTTTTCATAGACGTCCAACCCTTCAGGAGGTAAACATATCACGCAGGGAAGCCACAGAACGCCTGACTTCTGATCTTTCTAAAATTTCTGATTGGGGCAGAGCAAACTTGGTATTGTTCAATGCCTCAAAAACTCAATTCCTCCATCTATCAACTCGACACAATCTTCCAGACAACTATCCCCTCTTCTTCAATGACACTCAACTGTCCCCCTCTTCTACACTGAACATCCTCGGTCTGTCCTTTACTTATAATCTGAACTGGAAACTTCACATCTCATCTCTAGCTAAAAC